>NC_090235.1:23195990-23338490 GCF_024489055.1 Chanodichthys erythropterus
GCTTGCGGTCATCCCTGTTGCTTGTGCACCTTTGCCTACCCAATTTCTTCCTTCTAGTCAACTTTGCATTTAATATGCTTTGATACATCACTCTGTAAACAGCCACCACATTCAGTAATGACTATCTGTGACATACTCTCTTTGTGGAGGGTGTCAATGATTGTCTCCTGGACCATTGTGAAGTCAGCAGTCTTCCCCATTAGTGTGGTTTCAAAGAACAAGAGATACCCGGAATTTATACTGTAGGGATGGTCATTTAATGAAACGCAAATGTAAATATTCTAATATTTTGAGATACTGGATTTTGGAATTCCATTAGTTGTACGCACTAATCAAAAAATTAAAAAAAAAAAAAAAAAAAAAAAAAACTTTTGAAATGTTTTACTTTACATGTAGGGAATCTAGTAAAAATGAAAGTTTCATTTTTTTTAAAATAATTTACAATTTATATTATAATATATATATATAGGTGCTGGTCATATAATTAGAATATTGTGAAAAAGTTCATTTTTTTAAATTGTAAATTATTTTAAAAAAAATGAAACTTTCATTTTTTATAGATTCCCTACATGTAAAGTAATACATTTCAAACGTGTTTTTTTTTTTGTTTTTTTTTAATTTGTTGATTAGAGCGTACAACTAATGGAATTCCAAAATCCAGTATCTCAAAATATTAGAATATTTACATTTGCGTTTCATTAAATGACCAGCACCTATCTATATATATATATATATATATATATATATATATATATATATATATATATATATATATATATATATAGGTGCTGGTCATATAATTAGAATATTGTGAAAAAGTTCATTTTTTCACAATATTCTAATTATATGACCAGCACCTATATATATATATATATATATATATATATATATATATATATATATATATATATATATATATATATATATATATATATATATATATCTCCTTAGAACTTTCCATATATTTGAATGTAAAATAACTGCTTTCTATTTTAATATATTTTAAAATGTAATTTTCAGCAACCATTCAAATCTTAAATGTTTACAAACACTCAAGACTCAGTTAAGCTCAAGTGCTCAAAAAGGGCATAAGTAAACCAAAATCCAGGGCATAAGTAAACCAAAAAGGTCTCTTCAATATGACCGATAAATAAAATAATGTTAAGTAAAATCAAATAGCCAAAGGCTACTTGCACTGGACATGCTTGTTTCGGCTGCAGCCATGTCCTCATCTCATATATGCAACACCTGCGATTCAGCAACTACCTGCTAATGCACTCGCATTTGGATAAAGTAGCCTAGTTGGCAAGTTTGGGTGAGTAGGAGCAAAACGCACAAAATATAGTACCTTCAATGCCCTTGGGTAAAGAGTACATATGAAGACTTCAGATGCAAAAGCCTCTAAGTGCCATTTGAAAATTTTCTTCTAAAATGAGCATTTTTATCAAGCTTTTATGTTTATGTTCCGTTATTTCACTTTAAATGGCAATGAAAAGGACCTATTAATTGCCATTAAAGTGTAATTACTGAACCTAAACATACAAGCTTGATAAAAATGCTCATTTTAGACGAAAATTTCAGGCAGCACTTAGAGGCTTTTCCATCTGAAGTCTTCATTTACTTATCCAAAAATGTAGTCAAGTAGAATGTTAATCATATTAATTAATGTTATGTGTCTGATGTTGTAAAAAAATGATACCATTGTGCAGCATTTACCTCATTAAGTTGACCGAGTGGATCTCTGAGCTGGTACGAGTGAGTGGAGGTGGGGCTAATTAGCATATTAATAGATCCACATATACTAAATGAGGCAAAGGTGTAGAGTTACATTCAAGCTAGTTTAAGGCATGAAGCATTTTTTTCACAGAAAAAAAATGTTTAAATATGTAATTATGGTGATCAAAGATGAGTCTTAATGGGATAAAGTTATTGACTACAGTGACTACAATAATTACCATATTCTACATGTGCCATTGTATTTACATGGTCACCACATTCCTTCAAAGAAGAACAGATGTAGGCAGCAGAGAAGTATAAAACTATAACTATGTTCAAAAAACTGCTTCCATGGTACCTTTTTGTTGGTGAAAGCTTGTTAGCTGAATGCCTGCTCATGGTCCTGAGAAATGAAGGTGGGTTCTGATGCTTTTGTGGCTTTTTGAAGTTCTTTGAAGAAAATGAGGAGAGACTTCACCTGTCAAGTGAACAGATTCTTTTGCAGTCTCCACAACATCAATACCTTGCTCACTTAGTGCTGCTGATTTTCTTTGATATAGGGACTAGTTCATTTGGTGGTTTATTGGTTATACACATCGGTGATCACTGTGCTCAGTTTGATAATAAATGTTGAGCATTTACCCTTCAGAGAACATTCAATTCATTTGATCACATTCACTCACAGCTGAATCATGCTCTTACTGTGTAGAACAATATAATAGACTTATAATTTCACAATGTGTCCACCCAAATGATTCTTCCAGTCATTTCAGTGAGGGCCAATGAGATTGGCTTTGTCCATTGTTACAAGGTGAGGCCTTTCAAAAGTCTTGAATTGATTCAATTATACAGATAATTCGGCATTGTCGAGATCGCTCTGTTTTATAATAACACTGAGCGATGCACAAAAGAACATGTCTGAGAAATCATTTATTGCACCACAATGTGAACAGTGCAATAATCCTTCGCTGCTCCCAAAATCTTTTCACGTTGATCTTTCAGCTTCATAAAGAACACAGAATGAGCAAAACTGGGTTACATCAGTGAGATGAGAATGTAGACTCAAAATCTATTCAAAAGTGCATGAGATCAGCACTCTACTGTCCATTAGTATATTAGCTTTCAGGATAATCTATGCCACAGAGCCTGAGGTAATACACATTAGAGTGAATAAAATGACTTTGTCTTCATAAGAGCTTACAGTGATATCAGGCCATTTCTCTCTCTTTCTGTTACATCTACAACTGCTTTATTATTAAGAATTATGGTTGATGGTGTTGGTCGGTGTATTATAAAATGATTTAAAGAAGGTTTTGTTATTATTAAACTATTAAACTTGTTTCCGGTCATTGAAATCAAATATACCTATTAGATGAAAAACTTAAACCTAAAAAAATGAAAATGAATCTGTTGAAGTACTACAATTACTAAAACTAAAACTGAAAAAATAAATATTGAAATAATTAAAATAAAACTAATAAAAATTACAAAAGCATGTACAATTACTAAGACTTGAATTAAAATGAAAACTGGAAAATAAAGACTCAAAATATCTATAATGTTATATGAATAATACTAAAATAACAGATTCAATACACTGTTAAAATATAATGTTAATACAATACAATATATTCCTGGCTATGTAGTAGTCATTTTCATAGTAGGCTGGTACTTCTTTACTTGTTGTTTCTGTCCACAAAGCTGATATACAGTCCAAAACTTTTTTTTTTTTTTTTGGACAGTGTTTGCGGTTTCAAGTCGAATTTAGTGGTGTGGATTTTTCAGTGACTTTTTCCGCATTTTACATCGACGTGCCAGTAGATGGCAACAAGAGACAGTTTTCATTGAACCATTCATTCAAATGATTATTTCAGGAATGAATCAAGTGACTCGCTGTGTCCAAATAATATACCTACTTCCATACTGTATAGTAGGCGAAAAACAGTTGTGAGACGAATAATGTGTCAGAATTCATAAAACAGTAGGTGAAAAGTACCCCGGCAAGATACAGGAGTGCACATACGACAGACACTTTACTATCCCATGAGGCCACGGGAAAAGATTTGTGAATGGAGGTGATGCGACAACTGATGCAGTAGGTCACATGACAGTGAAAACATGGCCAATGCAGTACGTCTGAATTTTTATTTATACTCCACACATTCATACTATATAGAGCATACTTTTTTAATGGTCGCAAAGTAATTTTCAAACCAAATTTAGTACCTACTATTCAGTATGTTGGAACTGTAGGAACTGTCTCTATGAACAAGTCATTGAATCATTCATTCAGCTCATTCATTCAACCGATTCGTAAATGCAAGTTATTCAGGAATGAAAAAATGATGAATTTGTTCGAAAATGGAGATTCATTTGGGAATCCAACACAATGTGAAGCTTAAGCACTTAACTTATTTTCTGCAAAAATTATTTTTCTGTAACAATTTTCCCCTTATGAGAAATTGAGGTAGCCTACCAGTCGAACAACACTAATCACCATAATGGTGACTCAAATGAAATGCTCTATATGCACGATTATCCTACAATGATTTTTACAGTAAACTTTTGTAAGTATGTTTGTAAGTTGTAAGAAATTGCCTAGCCCCAATGATTTCACAGTAAAATCACAAATACACTATTTTACTGTAAAAAATGCTGTTGAATCTAGTCAAATCCTTGATATACACAATATGTATATTACAGGTTAAATGTTACTATCAGAAATGTACAACACATAAATCTTGTCTTTTTAATACAATAATTACAATAAACAAAATGTATCTATTGGACAAGTGCATCAAACTTCCCAAGTAAAAGAAAGGACAACTCCTGTAAATAGGCTCCAAAAGCAGTGATCCTTTACTATTTGGGTGAGGTTTAACAGAATGAAAACCGTTTGCTACAATGATCCATTCAATGCATTCTGCTTCATTTAGTCTGCAGTACCCACTAAATCACATGACCCAATGAATCACATTCTTCCTGCAGAGACACAGCAGCTCCAAATGTGTCCAACAAAATGTAACTATTACCAAATGGTCTTGGCCACGCATTCGTTTCAGAAAGGAATTGCATGACCAAGCTTACATTTTTACAGCAGGAAAAATCAAAGTGAATTTTACAATTTATCACAACGATGAAGATCAAATGAGAATTAGACAACGTGAACACTGGTGTGCAGACCGAAGAGGCATTCAAAATAGATTCATGCTTTGTAGAAATAGCCAACATCAGGCAAAACACTCTCATGGGAGCTTATATGCCTGTTTTTGTTTATTTATTTAATTTACGCTTTTATCACAAACCACCTTTGATGTGCTTTTCAATATATCAAGAGACCCACATCTACCAACACACACAGACATACACACACACAACGCACAATCCAAAAAGGCTCCAGGATAACTCGGTGCTCGTCACTGACAGTATGGTCCTGCCTCTGCCCAAGAGAATGTGGGGCAGCCTCAGGCATCCCAAGACCCTCATATCCACAGTTGGTGATCTAGTTTTACAAGCATGGACATATGGGATCTGTTCATAATTTATGTACAATGTTGGAATTGTCTCCACTGACGGCTGTGGATCTAGCATCCTCATTGGTACACTCTTTATTTTTAGAAATGTACAGCATATAATATTGTCTTTTGAAAATAATAATTACACATGACCAAGATTATCTGTTTTATAGGCAAGTTGCACAAGTACAGATGCCATTTAATGGGTAGCATGAACCAGAGTGGGTTAATATGATTTTAATGGCTGAATTATACACTATACTACTGTCCTATTATATACTACTATACTCTTGAACAGATGTGTCGAGAGTGCAAATATTTACAATCTAAACCAGTGGTTTTCAACTGAAGGGTCAAGACCTGTTGCAGATTTGATGCCTGCTACAGCATGTTTACCATGGTGTAGCATATCCTCTTCTTTTCAAAACAGTATGAAGATATCTGGGCATCAAGGTTATGGGCCCTATTTTAACGATCTAAACGCAAAGTGTAAAGCGCACGGCGCAGGTGCACTCAGGGCGTGTCCAAATCCACTTTTGCTATTTTAACGACGGAAAAACGGTCCGTGCGCCGGGGCGCATTTTTGAAATGGGTTGTCCCTATTCTCTTAATGAGTAATGGGCGTAACATTCAATAAACCAATCAGAGTGTCATCTCCCATTCCCTTTAAGAGCGAGATGCACTCACGCCATGGCGGATTGCTATTTACATGGTGGAATTTGTTGAGCGGAAAAGCTGAACGCTTTTCAAGCGAAGAAACTGATCTGCTCGTGCGCGAAGTTAAAGCGCGCGAGCAGATCATCTACGGGACAAGCAGGATATAACATTATATATATTATATAATTATATATTATATAACATATAACATTATAAAATACACTGACTTATTAAACACACCGATTCAACTGAGGAGTTCAACGAGTGATGTTTTGCTGAAATTACCTGTTAAAGTGGCCAGTCAATCTTTCAGTCTTCTGCGTTGGATGCAGGCTTTCAAATAGCTCCGCGCGATCAGTCAGTTAATATGTGTGTGTATTGGCAAGATTGTTCAATTAATTAGCCAGTTTCGTTCATCATTATAAGTAGTAATAGGCTGAATTGAAAATAGGTATCCTAATTCTAATACACACAATGACTATTCATCATTACATTTTTATATTTATGTAGCCTACACAATAAAATTCTTTTACACTGTAATCCTTTTGAACTGAACGCTGATAACACGCTGGAAGGTCTCTCTCCTCTTTAGCCCGGAGGACATGGCATCTGTGATTTCCAACAAGAAATTGGAACCAACAAATTTGGACTCGTCTCACCATAGAACAATTTTCCACTTTGAAACAGTCCATTTTTTTAAATGAGCCTTGGCCCACAGGACATAACGGTGCTTCTGGACCATGTTCACATATGGCTTCCTTTTTGCATGATAGAGCTTTAGTTGGCATCTGCAGATGGCACGGTGGATTGTGTTTACCGACAGTGGTTATTGGAAGTATTCCTGGGCCCATTTAGTAATGTCATTGACACAATCATGCCGATGAGTGATGCAGTGTCGTCTAAGGGCCCGAAGACTAGCATCCAATAAAGGTCTTCGGCCTTGTCCCTTACGCACAGAAATTTCTCCAATTCTGAATCTTCTGATGATGTTATGCACTGTAGATGATGATATGTGCAAAGCCTTTGCAATTTGACGTTGTTTTTAAAGTATTCCACAATCTTTTTACGCACTCTTTCATAGCTCTGCCCATCTTTACTTCTGAGAGACTCTACCTCTCTAAGACATCCCTTTTATAGCTAATCATGTTACAGACCTGATATCAATTAACTTAATTAGTTGCTAGATGTTCTCCCAGCTGAATCTTTTCAAAATTTCTTGCTTCTTCAACCATTTGTTGCCCCCATCCCAACTTTTTTGAGACCTGTAGCAGGCATCAAATTTGAAATGAGCTCATTTTGTGCATAAACTGGTCAAATTTCTCAGTTTAAACATTTGTTATGTTATCTATGTTCTATTGTGAATAACATTTTGGCTCATGTCATTTGAAAGTCTTTTGGTTTTCATTTTATCCAAAGTTAAGGGCCTGTTTACACCTGGTCACTTCATGCATTTTCTTGAAAAGATCAGGTCTAAATGCCCTCTGAAACGCATTCGAAATGGATATAAATCCGATCAAGGTGGTCTGAGACCATTCCAGTCAAAACTGAACAGGTTTAAATTCAACTGGTTGTTGAAACCACATATGTAAATTTAACTCCTCCCAAAAATACTAAAAAATAAATGTGTGAGAGTGTGTTATGGGCTAAATAACATGTTATAGCCAGATATGACAGCGCCACTGCAGCAAGCATTGGCGCAGATGAGCAGCTGATATCTTTTCAGCCAGACAACGCGCAAACTGCCGCAAATCAAACTGAAAGCAAGTTTCAGGCGCTCAAAACACAATAATCTTCATTAAAAGTAATGACACTAAATGATCTTACCAGTGCTGATGCCACGTTCTCTGTTATTGTGGTCTTTGATTTTGAAATAAGCTGATGATCAATAAAATACAGCTCATATTTGTTGCTTTTGGTGACGTGAACACTATTAAATCTGCATATAGAGCGGGAATTGAAGATCGGATCTATATCCGTTTTGCGGAGACACATTTATGTGGCCATGTGTAAATGCAATCATTTTTATAAATCAGATAGCTATCTGATCAGAGAAAACGCGTTAAGTGAAGATGTGTAAACAGGCCCTAAAAAACGTTCCAACTTTTCCAGAATTCAGGTTGTAAAAGGGTTTGGAGATGGCAGAAATCAGCCTTGAGTATAAGAGACTTATAGTAAAAAATAAAAGTAAAAAAAGTAAAGTATACTGTTGTTTATTTTTGTACGCTGAACAAATTTGTTTTTGTATTCATCACTTGAGATCCTAGGTAAATGTTCTGCCCTGAAGCAAAAACCAATTGAGAGTGCTTGTTATCAAAAATTCACTCTCTTTTACATTATTGCTAAAGTGGCATGTATATAACAAGTACTGGTGGTTAGTGGTAATACATTTGAATAATTTTTTAACAACCTCAGTCTGAGTCATGCTCTTACACAATATGCTTTTATGTTCAAGCAAGAAAGATAACAATTGCATGTGTCCATATCCATATATAACCTCTAGAATTCAATCGAGGAAGGGAGGAAGATTGTGTTCATTGCGTCAGAAAGACGATAAAACTAGAGCGAAAAGGGACGAGAGATCAGTGGATGATAAAAACAAGAGAGAGAACAAGTTACATTCAATTTCGTTCACCAACCCCTACTTAAACATTTTGCTCAAGCCAAGGGTAAATGTATGCAGTGCACTTCAGTGCATTAAAGGCCTGCTGAGAGAGAAAGAAATAGAGAGAGGGAGGGGAAAGCATAGTACATGCAATCCAGCCTGATGTTTAATTCACTCCATAGGTCTCCATAACGAGAATGTGCAGCGAGAGGTAAAATGTTCATGCAGCAATTTTAAATATTTAAAGACCTTCAGGCTTACACTTGAACTTTTTCAAGGTGGAGTGGGAGAGGTGAAATTTAGGGGGTGTTTTTCTGAGATCAGATTATAATAAAGCAATAAGCCATGAGAGACCGTACATTATAGTGATTTTACTATGGTTAAAGGGGTTTCTTAGGAATAATGTGAAACAGAATCCCTAAAGACACCTTCACTGAACCATGGCAATATCACTCTGATGTACAACCTTTAAATAGCTTATTGCTTTAATAAAATGGCTGCCACACAAAATGCAAAAGACATGTTCAATAATAATAATAATAATAATAAATTCTTACACCAAATAATAAGATGAAATTCAGATATGGTAATAGGTGTTTCATTTATGACAGGTGTTGTAAGCGGTAGACCAATCACAAAAGACTAAGCCATCTGACCAATCAGAGCAGAGTAGGCTTGGCTTAGAGACACTGGGGGCCCCAATCTAAGCGCATAGTCTAAAGCGCACAGTGCGAGTGCACTTAGGGCGTGTCCGAATCCACTTTTGCTACACTGTAAAAATTGACTGTGATTTTAACAGTAAAAGACTGTAAAAATGCTTCAGTGAAAAACTGTTAATTGGTTTACAGAAAGTTTCCGTTATATACGGTGAATAACTGTAATAGATCTAACGGTACATTTAATGTAATTTTATGGTAAAATACCATTAAATTCACAGTTTTTGGAAGTGAAAAATAACAATTCATTGTAAAATTTACAGTGAAAAACTGTAAATTGACATTCCCACAATTCCCTGCGTGACACTTCACATTTGATATATTTTCGTTGAAATAACTGAAATGTTTCTTCTTATCACCACCGTGTTTGGTGACTGTCAGTGTATTATAAAGGTACAAAACAGATATTAGTACTTCATTAGGTTGGTAAATTAACATTATATCAGTTAATGAAATACATTATTTTACCGTAAATGTAACAGATTTTTTTTACGTTGCTACTGTATTTTTTACGGTAAAGTTCTGGCAACCACAGCTGCCGTTTTTTTTTATTGTAAATTTTACTGGGCCTGAACAGTTATTTTCAATTCTAATAATATTTCAAATAATTGCAGCCTTAGTGAGCATAAGACACTTCTTTCAAAAAATTCGACCTCAGTAGTATATATAAGGCATATATACTAGAATTCAGTTGATCTCACATGTGCATATATCAACTATGGTCATACAGATTCTGAACTTTCCATTTTATGAACACAATGAACACGAAAGTATTCCATTAAAAATTGTACATGTCTTCTGCTCGCCCCAAGGTATAAAACATACATAAATCCATGAATTTCCAACAAGCAAAGATTCTCTGATTGGTGAACTCACTCCTGCAGCACAGTCCTGCCTGCGGTCTATGTGGATTTGGCTTCAATAATATCTGTCTACTGGGCTTTAATTAGGTCAGAGGAAACGTTTTTTTATATATATAAAAGGGAACATAATAGGTTAATTTCGAAATACCTACAGTGTTATTATTTTTACACATGCAGTATTAGCATCTCTAGAGCCCCAAACAATCAGGAAATCAATTTCAACAGAACAAGAGTGTTACCTGTATTGCTCAAAAGTCTGTGTGTATATCATCTCACGTCTGAATACGTTTCTCTTAATCACTTTACACAGTATGTAATCTCGCATGAGAATCACTCCACAGTAACATGAGGGCCCATTTGCAGATTATAAACTGTGCTGCACTGTGCCCCTGAATCTGATTTTTCCACCATATGATCTATGCTTCATTCCAACATCCAAATAACTCAAAATCAGCCAGCATCACACACCTAGCAGCCAGGATATGAATACAGACATAACATAAGGCCCATTCACACCAAGGATCGTTATTTAATATTTGTTTGTTTGTTGTTCCCTTGTTTGTTTCCATTACAAATCCTTATCTATCCAGGGTATATATATATATATATATATATATATATATATATATATATATATATACATACCCTGTGCTTCAAATGTCTTTTGTCAGTTGTACATGTATATTTGTAAAGATTGCAAAGCAAACATTTCTGTTCCCTAGTTGGATTATTGTCTCCTTCCTTCCATGTTGGGATTTATGTTTCTTGTTTGGTTCACATCATCCCTGTTTGGATTTTCTTTGTTTGTGTGAATTACTTAAACTATTGCTGTAATTAGATCCTCACCTCACTTCTTCCCTGCAATGACAGTGACAGCAGTTGCCTGTTACCGTTAATAGCATATATTGAAGTAAAAAAAAAAGCTGATTTAAAAAAAAAATAAAATAAATCACAGACATATGAGTCAGCTACCTGAAATTAATGGCATTGCTGAATGTGGAAGTGTGTATCTCTTGAAAATTCCAAAGGAACCATTAACTGAATATTTTCAATATGTTCAACTATTTCTGCAAGACTCCATTTATAAGTCCTCTATATTTAATCTTTCTGAGTGAAACAGGAAATGAGTGCTGTATCAAGGGTTCTCTTGGACCTATAAGAGGATGCAGCTCTGGATTATCCTTACATGCTTTTATTCATATCTTCAAACCAATTATTGTCATTTGCGCTTTTTTATAGAGGGTTAATAAGGAGAGCACTCCTTTGAGCTGTACAGGAAATGAGGCTGTGAAGAGGGAGAGGACGTGAAGGTTAGCTTGAATGAAGGTGCCACTCCAAATACTCTTTTCTTGCACTTTTCATGTCTTATTCAGTAATTCCAAGTCTTCAATATTTGACCTATAGATGCTCCAAATGTGCCTGAGCTCAGTGAGTGCCTCTATGTGTGCATGTGGATGTTTTCCTAAGGGAAAAGAGAGTCGAGTTGAAAGGCTTCTTTGACACTGGGTGTTATTTGCTTTGTTTTATCAGATCATACTGATATAATGCATGAATAAAACATGTGTTCTGCTTCTCATCTTGTTTACTCCAGGTTTGGACAGAAATAGTCATGGAAGATATACAATATAGGAAACTATCTTAAAAAAACAAGATTTAAGGTTTTAAAGACTTAAACATTTATATCAGTGTAAAAGGTTTTTCAAAATGGTCATGAACTAGTGTCCTGCACCCAATAGTAAACATATATAAAAAATATCAAAAATGTCTGAATTATTTTTGGTTTGATTGTAAACTCTAAAAATGCTGGGTTAAAAACAACCCAAGTTGGGTTGAAAATGGACAAACCCAGCAATTGGGTTGTTTTAACCCAGCGGTAGGGTTAAATGTTTGCCCAACCTGCTGGGTAATTTTATTTAACTCAACTATTGTTTAAAAATTACTGTATTGCTTAATTAAAATTAACCCAAAGTATGTTGGAAATGAACATTTATTAATGTTCAATGAATAATTATTAAACAATAGACATTTATTAAATTGCTTATTAATAAATGTATATTAATAAACTATTAAATGTATATTAATAAAATATTAAAGCTTATTAATAAACATTCACCTTTTGTCTATTATTGATGGCTCTAATTGCATCTGCTTTTTAATTTCCCAACTATTTTGGGTTCATTTTAAGCTAGCCACATAGCAATTTTTAAACAATAGTTGGTTTAAATAAAATTACCCAGCAGGTTGGGCAAACATTTAACCCAAACGCTGGGTTAAAACAACCCATTCAGACAAACAACCCATTTAGAATGTATATATACCAAATTAATCACACATCAATTTTGGCAGAATTTAAAGTCATTATTGTATTCAATGAGAAAAGCATTGGATAGACATTACAGTAGTTTTAGAAATAAATATTTTGATCCAGATAAAGATTTTGATAGAATTTATTAAACAAACTTTTAAGGCTGCAGTGTGGCCATAAGATTTTTTTAGAAGTGTTAAAAGCAATCTGAAGTAGAATTTAGGTATTTACACATACGGTTTAATGAAGCTCAGAGGTGGCATTAATATGAATGAAAAATGAAGTGATACTCTAAATATAAAACTAAAACCACTAAAACTTGACAAGCGACATCTTAAAGAGTGAGTCATTCATTCAACCGATTCATTCAAATGGCTGATTCATTCAGGAATGAAGCAAGTCACCATTTTCATGAAGTGATCACTGAATCAATGACTCACTTGATTCGTTAAAAAAACGTGGATTCATTCAGTAATGAAAAACCAATGTGTGTTGCTCAGAGATGCACAGCATTTCTGCTGTGGCTTTGGAACTATTTTCATTGGCGAAACTGAGCAAAAACAAACAACATTATGTCTAAAATATAACACAATTTTAACTTCTGAATAAAATTAATATCACATTTGCAATCATGCAGATATTCAGGAAGAAAAACAGCTCTCTTGCTCATGACATATTGCTAAACTATATCATATTAAGACAAATAAAAACCCATACAGGGGCATTTTTGCCCTCATATCATGTTCTGCTCTTTTTCCTGTTGTGGCAGTTAGCAAACAGCACTGTACTATAATGTGCGCCCCCTTCTGGATTGGAGTGTGGATTGCCCGTGACTGACTGTATTCATCGTCTGACTGCATGCGCAGAACTGTGACGTCCGTACAGTACGGTTCATGATGAATACACGTACAGGTAGATGTACACCCCTAATATATATATATATTAGTTTTTCATTATTTGGTGGTATTTTTTCCACTACAAGCACTGCATTCTTCTCTATGTCACTTTGTCATCTCTGCCATCTTTGCACATAGATGCTTAATCCTGCTGTTTTGAGCCAATCACCTGAGCCATAAAGGAAATAAATGTATAAGCAAAATGCTGTTTAAAATCATTAATGGAAGTTAATTACACTTTAAAAGTCTAGCAGTTTCTTATTCCATCTTTATGTTCTACAGAATCCATAATGGCACAGGTGTACTGATTGTAATGCAGACCCCAACCAACAGGGGGCCATAAAAAAATTGGCATAAAATTACAGTGAGAAAGTCCTTCAAGGGTGCAATCCCTCTGGCACTCTGCATGTGTGTGTGTGTGCAGCAGAGAGTAGGCAGAGACAGAGAGAGGTGTCATACATAATTCACGCCATTCTCTGAGTATTTTCGGATCATTGTGACAGGGACATGACAGAGTCCCTTAGAGACCTGGGTAACACACAGTTATTCACTTACACACTCCACATCAACACACACTCTCTGATAGCAGGGAGGAAACAGTTGGAGTCCTCCCACGTGACACTTAACTTGCTTCTCTAGTATGACACATTACGCACAACATCTCAATGCTGCGTCAAAGTGCTGCTCACTGCACACTACGCACAGAAACACTCATTCCCACCTTATCATTGACTTCTAGTGTTTATATGAGTAATACAGAGTTTAATATGGCATGTGTGTGACTTGGGAACCAAGAATGGGTTCATATTCAGAACTGGGTCCATTCTAAAATAATCAAATTAAATGAATAAAATAATAACAATTGTTTAAAGGTGCCCTAGAACTTTTTTTAAAAGATGTAATATAAGTCTAAGGTGTCCCCTGAATGTGTTTGTGAAGCTTCAGCTCAAAATACCCCATAGATTTTTTTTAATTCATTTTTTTAACTGCCTATTTTGGGGCATTTAGAAATGAGCCGATTCAGGGTGTGTGGCCCTTTAAATCTGGTGCTCCACGCCCCAAGAGCTCGCGCTTGCCTTAAACAACATAAAAAAAAGTTCAAACAGCTAATATAACCCTCAAAATGGATCTTTACAAAGTGTTCGTCATGCAGCATGTCTAATCGCGTAAGTACAGTGTTTATTTTGATGCTTACATTGATGTTTGAGGCTGTGCTCCGTGGCTAACGGCTAATGCTACACTGTTGGAGAGATTTATAAAGAATCAAGTTGTGTTTATGAATTATACAGACTGCAAGTGTTTAAAAATGAAAATAGTGACGGCTCTTGTCTCCGTGAATACAGTAAGAAATGATGGTAACTTTAACCACATTTAACAGTACATTAGCAACATGCTAACGAAACATTTAGAAAGACAATTTACAAATATCACTAAAAATATCATGTTATCATGAATCATGTCAGTTATTATTGCTCCATCTGCCATTTTTTGCTATTGTTCTTGCTTGCTTACCTAGTCTGTTGATTCACCTGTGCATATCCAGACATTAATGCCTGCCCTTGTCTAATGCCTTTCATAATGTTGGGAAAATGAGCTGGCATATGCAAATATTGGGGGCGTACACCCCGACTGTTACGTAACAGTCGTGTCATGTTGAGATTCGCCTGTTCTTCGGAGGTCTTTTAAATAAATTAGATTTATATAAGAAGGAGGAAACAAGGGAGTTTGAGACTCACTGTATGTCATTTCCATGTACTGAACTCTTGTTATTTAACTATGCCGAGGTAAATTCAATTTTTGAATCTAGGGCACCTTTAAAAAACATACTAAAATGCTCTGCTTATGAATCTTTTATTCTGAAACAAAACATTTGTTTTCAACACAACACCAACAACAAAAGTACCGCTGGTCCTTAAGTGGCCTTAACTACTATGTACTTGCATCAAAAAATAAGTACAATGTACTTATTGGGGTCATATAGTATTGCAAAACACTTTTGCTGCTATTGAGGAGGATACGGGTAAGGTTAGGGACAGGTTTGGTGGTATGGGTAGGTTTAAGGGTGAGGTAAGGTGTAAGGGATGGGTCAACAGTGTAATTATAAATGTAATTACAGAAATTAATTACAGATGTAATAACATGCATGTGTTTTTAAAATATAAGTACAATGTAAAAACATGTATGTACACAATAAGTGCATTGTATCAAATGATTAATTTAAATGTAAGTACATAGTACTTAAGGCCACTTAATATAAAGTGGGACCGTACCGATTGACCAGTGCAATCATGAACGAATCATTCTTATGAACCGGTTCGTTTAAATGAATCAGTTTGACTGACTGATTGAAATGAGAAGTTCTTGGCTTATTAACTGAACAGCAGATAGAAATTTTAAATTGAAAAGTTACTGTTTCGTACTTGTTAATCTTAAAATCCAACAATAAATAATTGAATAAATAAATGTTATTCTAATATACTATATGTAAGCAAAGATGCTAATGTTCGCAAAGGTAAAGACAAACAATAAAGGCGACTTTTAAAATAATAAATAAATAAATAAAATACGCAGCCAAAAAGTAGCAATGTATTTATTTATTATATCCTATTTGTTAAGTATATAGTTTGAACAAATTATAAATAGTAAAAGAATTGTTAATGGAAAAAATGCAATTTTCTAATAGTGAGTGAGTCATTGTTTTGTGTTTATGTATGGGGGAGTGCGTCATCCTGCGATTATGTGCATGTTGCGTGTATAGGATCAGCTGGAAATGCGACCAACGTTCACCACGGGAGAACGTACACAGACAAAAATCTGCCAGCACCCTTAGGACTCAAAGCAACTCAAGTGCAAACACACACACACACACACAGGCAGGCGACAACACAGCACACACTCATTGCACAGTCATTCATGTGCAAATACTGCAAATGGAATGCTTAACAAACTGTCTAAATAAGATACAGCTGATTTTATTAGCTGATTGGCTACAGACTCCATTATGGCTGCCTGGTTAAGGAAGAAAATACTTTGCATTCTTATTAAGCACAAAGCTCTAAAACATTCCCCATCATTACATTTTACTGGGGTGATATTTGTTGCCTGTTTTGTTTGTGACGTTTTGGCAGGGTGATTCATTAATTGTTGTCTAGTGCGGTGGGTTTGGGATTGTGCCGTGATGGCTGGATAGCTCTTGCTGAATGAGCTTCTCTGTTCCACCGCTGATTAACTGAACAACAGGCAAATGGAGAAATGAAGAGACGAGCTGAGATTTTGTTGCAATCAGAAAATGCTTTCCTTTAAAATTATTTAAGCTTCTTTTCCATTTGGATTTGACATATGGACATCTAGAGCAGGTCAGATAAACAAATCAGACAGATCCACAATAGACAGATAATTATCATCCAGAGTCAATTTTTGTAATTTATCCCAGGACTGTCACAAGGTTTGACTCTAAGATATTGTGATCCGAGGTTATTGAACTGCTTCTGGGCGGTCCCACCTGTAATTCTTCATTGCAGTATATAATTATGTTACTCACGTTGGGTAATAGGCATCTCCAGCTCCATCGGTAGAGGTTTAAGGTGCAATTAGTAAGTAATTGACTGTGTTTGTCGCAATACTGTGATAACTATATTCTGTAGTAACCGGCTTCGCTCTCCTGTGTACTTTAGCTATTTCATTGGTCAGCAAAGGTCCTAGGGAAATATGGAGGAAATATTAGCAGAGCACAAATCTGTGTAGGTTCTGGGAAGGGTTGGGTCTGTGATGCTGGAGGGATTTCTGGACCGCAGAAGGGATAATCCAGTGTTTTTTGACGGTGTTCCTTATCTAAAGCAATGCCAACAACATTATTTCTCTCATGAAGAATCTATAGATGCATGCAAAGACTTTGAGATGCATGAATAAAGTTTTAAAACTTTTTACTGTGTGTGTGGATTTTTGACCCAGGAAAAACCCTGTTCCCTACTTAAAACCATCAAATATGCACAAATTTTGAGCAATTTGTCTAACCATCCATCCATTAAAGTCTTGTGACACCATCTATGCACACATCTGTAAACCAGCTTTTGCTGTAAAAGAAGATTCAGACATCGAAGTTTGATATCTCGAGTGCCAGAACTGTGAGCTGAAATCTCCCACCGGACTGAAAACTGTAGAGTGCTTTTGTTCTGTTCACTTACCCCTAACATGATGGATCACTTTGATTAGAACTCAGCAATTCACAACATCTCACATCTGAGCGCCTCCTAACAACTTTGATTTTCACAAGTCTCATGCGCTCACACACACACACCTACACATACACAATAAGAACTACAGTAGGTATGTAGGAGAAGATGGATGTTGAGGAGCAATGACTAGACAACCCCACACATCAGTATCAAGTGATATATAAATCATTTGAGAGACAAAGAGAACAATAAAGAAAGAACGAGCATCAGGCAGTTAAACAGAAATCTAAATAAGAGCTTTGTGGCTTTTTGTTTTTATTTGTCAGACCAGAAAGCTGGTATTTTCGACAAGGAAAACCTGCAAAATCACCAATGCTTATCTTAGGGTTAGAGAATATTAGAATGAAATGTATTCTCCATGGGAAATCAATGAAAAGGAAAAAAGGGAGAAAATATGTACAAGGCTAATTTCTAGTCTACGCTTTTGCTTGTCACAGATAAGCCGAGCTGAAGGGATGATAATAAGAAAATAAAATCAATACTTCTCCATCAACTCATCCCAACTCACCCTGAAAAAAGCCATCTTCATTGAAGACATCCTTCTCCCTCTGTCTCTACTCCTCTCTCTGCATTTGCAACCCTCTACAATCCAAATAAATCACTCCCATTGCGACAAAATTTCACACTAGGCAATGAAAAAAATGTCTTTAATTAGCCAGTGGCTAGTAAACCGTACGATTTCATTCACCTGTGATTGAGTTAGAGGCAAAAAATAAGTTTAGCACATCATATCAAAATATTTCATATATTTCTGAGAGCACACAAATACTGAAGTGAATTCTCTTTCACATCTTCTTGTGTGTGAATGGACAATTTCACACAAAATTATCTCAAAATCTCAGTCTTGGTGAGTATTTTTGTAAATATAGTTGGTTATGTACTGAATGAAAATTTGATTACTTTATTCAATTTCTGTACGTAATCTGTATCTAACTTCTTTAAAAAAATGAAAAGCACTGTTTATTTTTCTATTGAGTTTATTTGTGCAATTGCTTGTAGTTTGATTATTTGTTCTTATTTTATTACAGACTGTTTACTTGTATTTAATGTTTGAAATTTATATTTTATCTTATATAATACTTAGAGTTTTTTTTTTCTTTTGCATTGTTCTTGCATTCCATGTAAAAAGTCTATTGAGTAAAATAAAAAATGTACATGTCGAGTTTCAGTGTGTTCATAGAAGGTTGATTTGTTCTCCAGGAAATAACAGAAAAAGGGGCACAGAAATAGTCTTTTCACACGTCACATAATTAACCTTGTGTCAAACCAGTGGCTCTCAACCATTTTGATTCCAAGGACCCCCATTGCCCACAACACTATTCAAAAGCCATGTGACTTTTTTGATTTATTGGCTTAGAATTAAGTATAAAGACTAAAAATATTTTTATTCACAGTTCCTTCCAGATAAAATATTTTAGTGATTGGCAAAACTAGAAAAATTTATATTTGTTATAAAAAATACTCATGAAGCTTTATCAGACTTTATCAGTTTTTTTTTTTTTAAACAGGCTACCTCATATAACCAGGTTTTTCAAGAAAATTAAGATTTTGTACTTATTTTGCATTATTTTCATGGTCGGTATTTTATTTCAAATCATTTTAAGTCATTGGCCTCCTTAGTTGTTTGCTGAAGCCCCTTGGTTGAGAATCACTGCCCTAAACATGACCAGTTTTAAAGGGATAGTTTACCCCAAAATGAAAATTATCCCATGATTTACTCACCCTCAAGTGCATCCTAGGTGTATATGACTATCTTCTTTCAAAAGAAACACAATCGGAGATATATTTAAAAAAATATCATTAGTCCTCCAAGGTTTATAATGGTTGTGAATGGGGGCCCAAATTTTGCTATCCATTAAGAAAAAAGAAAAAAACTATTTCCCTTAATTGCTAAAACGCTATGAATATTTCCACAATAGAGTGCCTCAGGGATGACGTGTTTTTGTAGGCCAACTCGGAAGTTAGCGGCGCACGGTTTCCCTCGATTGAAAGCCTATGCATTCTTCCCATAGACTTTTGGAAAATCGCAGACAATAAGCTCTGTGTTTAACAAAGGGTTATGACACTTACACGTTTTGTCTATCAAGATAATCTTTACAAGTTAACACAACATTTATAGATTTTGAAGCCTAAATAAAGTTGTCAGATATGAAAGGCTAACAGTAGGCTATAAACGGACTACAGCACACCATGGTCGCGGATCAACGTCATCACCACCAAGCTTCCTCAAACTTTATTTAGAAAACAACTTTATTTATAAACATGTTCGCTGATTATGATATGTGCTGTGTATGAATACTTATCCACTTTTTCATGAGAAATGCTGTCCAAATATTCAGTTTTTAAAGATGACGTCTAAAGTCCCCGCCAAAGGAAGTAGTCCCTTTTAGCAATTTGTTAGCTACCGTCGATTTTAAGACACAGTTAACGTTTGAAAAAATCACAAGTGGGTTATAACTGGTGTGTTTTATGTCATAGATCAAAACGTGAAAGTAGTTAGAGGCTTTGTTAACCACAGACCTTATTTCAGGCGATTTAGCAAAAACCCATAGACTTTACGGCATTGGAACCAGAAGTCCTAAAATGCTAACTCGCTTCCGGGTTTTGCCTACAAAAATGCATCATCCCTGAGGCACTCTGTAACACTAAGGTCATGAATATGCAAGTATTGTCCGGTTTGTGATTGGTTGTCCATGGCTAAACAACTCACTGTAACATTCTAGCACCTCATTGTTTCCTGTAATCTTGTAGTGTCATCAGCCAATCAGCTTTGTCATGATGTCATCATCTGCTCAGGTGATTGGCTCAAAACCTGACATCAAATAAGTGCTTTTCATATGAACAGGAATGCTAACAGAAAACTTCCACAGGTATTATAGATCTCCTTGGTGCTAAACCCATTTCAAAATGGCAAATAACTGATTTAGCCAGGTTTAAAGTTGGTAGGGCTGGGTACTGACACAAATTTCGAGACTCAATTTCGATTCACAAGCTTGCAATTCGATTTGATACCAATTTTAAATTCTATATCAATTAAATTGGATAGATATCAGGTACAATACTTGGCAAATATAAACTATACATGAGAGTCAGTTGGTACATTACTATAATACTGAAGGTTAACATTCTATACAAACACTTAATGATTATGTTTCTACTCCTACTTGTTTTCATGATGGATTTATTCAAACATACATTAAATACTGAAGAACAGTAAATATATTTAGCAAAATGCTCCTCTCTAGACTAACACGTTTATGGTCATTTTTCTAAAGTAAATGTATCATTAAAGTACTTGTATTGTTTACAAGCTGTTCTTTCCACGACATGATACAGATTTCGGTAAGTTGTACTGTATCTTTTAACATTCCCTCTGATGTCCATTCATGTTTATTTCATGCTATAACTAGTAGTAAAGCAGAAGAGATGATCAGTTAAGGTGCGCTTTGCACTGCCGCTTCGCTTGAACTGAGGGGTTACAGTGATCTCTCATGCCACATTAAAGGGGGGGTATCACACACATTTTCAGCCCATCTCACGTTAATCTTGAGTACCTATAGAGTAGTATTGCATCTTTCATATCTCTGAAAAGTCTTTAGTTTTCTCATATTTATAAAAGATACATACGCTGTACCAAGTCTTTCCGAAAACAGCCGAACACCTGGAGGCGTGCCGTGTGAGTGGAGCTATAGAGCAACCAGCACGCGCAGCTTGTGTGTAGCGATCGTCTGCAAGCTATCAATGGTCAGCTAAACAAATGTATTTAAACACACACAATACACCATCGCATTATCCCTGGATAACTTTTGCATCACTATAATGAGTATAGCATATAGTGAATGATGAATAATGAATTTATGAATTCACTACGTTCGTGTTGTTTACATTATATGCACTTAGGCGCCTATTGCCAACAAAGTAGACATTTGATTAGGGCTGCCCTCGAATAAAGATTTTTCTAGTCGACCAGTAGTCGTTCATTTAAGCCATTAGTCGACTAATCGCGCATTTGTATTAATAAGCCATAAATCATAATAATGAGCCTTTAATCTTATGTATACATAGCCTAATCAGTGCTCAAACACATGCATAAAGCTTGCCACAGTGCACCGGCAAACGTAACAATTATGAATGTGTTGTGAAAAAAAAAAGCAAGGAGACTGTCTAAACATTTTAATAATTTATTGATAATGTTTTCTGTGTTTTCGGCTGCAGAGATTAAGTCAACAATGCTGACTCATCTCTCATCTCCGCAGTAGTGGACGCGCCTATATGCAAGTTTCATATGGATTACATAATCTGAGAATATTTATTTTCCATTTGAATTGGCTCGTTTAAAAGTAGACATCCCAAGCTATAGATATATTTCTTGTGTCTGTGAGGAAAGCAGCCTATACGATGAGTTTCGGTTCATGCTTGTTACGAGCTCAAGTTCACCGAGACCGAGATCAGAAAACGCATCCTGATTGCTTTCATTGTTTTACAAAAGCACAACGTTTTGCTGTTATTGTGAGTTTACAGAAATAAAAGTAGACCTTTTACATTTTGCATTACTCTTATCTATGACCAAAAATGACGGAGTATTTTAAGTTAAGTGCAGTGATCACACCGGCGCCTCCATGTCATGCACTAAACACGCTCTCCACACAAACACTTGGATATGCGCCAAATAATAGCGCACATTTATCTATAGGCAAACATTAAAGAGAATGACTAAAGTTGCGACTTACATGTTTCAAGTGATAAGCCATATTTGAGGTCGATAAATGATAGGTGAATGTTTGGATTTCCTGCAGTTAATGATCTGTGCCTCTAGGACTGCGTGACCTCGCCACTTCCTGTGGAGATTTTTTTTTCTGCGACTAACCGATTAATAAAATCTTGGTCGACCAAGCCTCTTCAAGTTGACTAACGGTTAGTCGACTATTAGGGGGCAGCCCTACATTTGATGCAGTCTTACTCACTCCATTCATTTTAACCAATAAAAAAGTGGTTGCAACTATCAGTTCCCATTCAGTCGGTCACGTTCGACGTACGTCGGACAGACCGACGAATAGGAATCTCGCTAGAGAGGCCAATCTACTTCGAGTGTAACTAAACGAGCCAATGCACATTGGCATGCAATCATATGCATCAGCTGCTCGCCTCGCAGCGCGGGTATATAATGAGCAGCAGGTGCGTTGCATCTTCAGCTTTTCGCTTCGGAGCCGAACGGTGTTTGTTCCTGTTCTCTGCAAGCGAGTGTCTGCTAGAAGACGAGTCAAGCTTTTGGTTGAACTTCTCTTTTTTTCCGAGTGCGGGCGAACAGCACAGCAGCGGGGTCGACGTCCTCTCTTTTTCTGTTTCGTTTGCCGTTTTTGAGCAAATAGCTGTTTGACAGCGTCAGAAGGCTGTTCTCACGGCCGGTACGGTGCGCTTTTGAGCGCTGAAAAGCCGTTTTTACGGCTGGTAAGAGTGAGCGCCTTCAAAGAGAGAGAAAGCACATGACAGGCTGCACACAATCCCTGTCTGTGTTGCGGTGGCCGTTCCCCTGCGTGCTTCAGCACTTCTAAAAGAAGTAAAGTCCCTGAAAGAGCTTACACAAGTAGATTCGCGTCTTTTTAAAGACGACATCCTACTTGTGTTTCTGGATGCGATCGTTCCTGTCCTCACTGACGGCCACGATCACCGTTTCGCATGTCTGGGCGCGTGCTGAAATGATGTTCGTGGGTGTTCATGTTTTCGCATGGGAACATGACCACGTCGGCACGCCGGTCAACTCTTCTTTCTCCGGAAAGCTTGAGTCCCCTCTGTTGTTGGCCAGCCGCTGCGTGTGTGTAAAAGCACAGCCGCGGCTCTGCCCGACACTCTGGGAGACCGCGGAGATCAGCGAGCAAACCTCTCTCTCCTCAGCGTGTCGTGTGCTGTCGAGCTGCCGGGCTGCAGCGCGGGTTGTCACGGCAACCCAGCGCTCGCTCGGCGCTCTAGATGCGCGGTTCCCTTGCGTAATCTCCATTGTAGCGCCCTCTCTGGTGCACCAGAAGAGGTCTACTTTGCTGATATGGCTTGGGTGACATGAGGTTGAGGGGTTCCTTCGGGGAACCAACCCCCTAGGGCCCCTCCTCTCTAGCGCATTGCAAGCTGTGCAGTTTCTGGATTGGATTGCTGGTCCTTTTCATAGGGGAACCTAGCATTTCATTCAGAGCTCCAGCTGAGGGACAGACGTCGATTGCAGCATCGGAGAGAGTGCTGTTATGCTCTGGAAATGAGGGTGACGCTGCCCACTGTAATGGTGTGTGCTTATGCTGACTCAGATTCAGAGATTACAGCCATGCTTTCCTGGGTCTTCCAGATGTGCATGGAAAACTTGGCAGTATGGGGGTATATTGGTGCCATAAATATGGAATGCCAAAGGTGCCAATCTGCATAAGTTTTTCCTCTCTCACTACCCTCTTGGATGGGGTGGCTGTACACAGACCACACCCACCCTGCATGTGAGGCCAAGGCACTCTTTTTGCATGAGGGTAGTTCTGTGCTGGGGTTGAGCTGCGCTTGTTGACTAACCGTGATCAAAGTCACGGCGCAGGCCCTCAGCCAGACGATGTCCACCTCCGTGGTCCAGAAGTGCCCCCTGGCTTACCTTGTGAGGTGTGAGAGGTTGTCAAGCTAATGCTTTCTCCAATGCTCCCATCTTACGAGGTGGCCTTTCGGTGACACTGTCGAGGACTGAGCCCAGCGGTTCTCCTCAGTTAGTAGCGGATAGGGGAGCTTCCCATGACAAACCATTGAGTTCCTCTTGGGCCGCCCCTCAGTCTGCTCGTCGCCAAGGGTGTCGTCCCCTGCAAGAAACTCCGGCCCAGCAGGCTCTGCTGTATCCATTGCGGGGAGATGACGCCTCCCGTCTCTGCAGCTGTTTAACTGGTTGGTGAGAATCACCCCTGAGACGGGCGACCCAGAGATGGGTGGGGCTGCTCTTCCACCCCTGGAGGAGGGCCAGGTGGTAAATCCTTTATTGGGTTTGTTTCTGTTCCGCCACTGACCCAAGAGGCAGCGGTACCCAAATTTTAAAGAGCAGTTCCTCCATTTCCAGGTCTGAAGAGGGTTTGGAGAGCAGTGGGAGGAGAAAAACCTCACCATTCTCATCCCCCTCTTCTGTCGCCAGTGGACAGCAGCGAGCAGCGGGCAGCCAAAGCCTCGACTGCTCCCTCTGTCCATCCGTGGAGCCAGGTAAGTGTTGCCTAGCACACTGTGACGCCGCTTCGGGCCGCCTCACAAAGAGAGCCCCCGAGCCGCGTCCCTGTGTTCCACCTCGCTGCCCTGCTGCGGGTACACCGGTGGTCCCTTTGGTCCTGCTTGTACGGTCTCTGCGAGCCGGGTTAGCGCTCCCCAGTCCGTCTCGCTGGCTCCTTCGGACCATCAGGGTCGGCTTTGCGATTCAGTTCGCCCGGCTCCCCCCAAGTTCAGGGACGTCCTCTTCACTACAGTGAAAGATGCCGATGCCCCTGTCCTGCGTGCGGAGATCGCAGTCCCTACTGGCGAAGGACGCGATAGAGCCGGTCCCCTCCAGCCGATTTGAGGTCGGGGTTCTACAGCCCCTACTTCATTGTACCCAGGAAAAGCGGCGGGTTACGACCGATCTTGGACCTGCGAGTTTTGAATCGGAGCCTCCACAAGCTACCATTCAAAATGCTCACGCAGAAAACGCATTTTTCGAGTGCATCCGTCCCGAGATTGGTTTGCAGCGATTGACCTGAAGGACGCGTACTTCCATGTTTCAATTCTTCCGCGACACAGGCCATTCCTGAGATTCGCGTTCGAAGGTTGAGCATATCAGTACAGAGTCCTACCCTTCGGGCTGGCCCTGTCTCCCCGCGTCTTCACGAAAGTCGTGGAGGGAGCCCTTGTTCCCATGAGAGAACGGGGTGTTCGCATTCTCAACTATCTCGACGACTGGCTCATTCTAGCACAGTCCCGGGATCAGTTGTGCAAACACAGGGATTTGGTGCTCAGACACCTCAGCCAGTTGGGGCTTCAGGTCAACTGGGAAAAGAGCAAACTCGCCCCGGTGCAGAGGATCTCTTTTCTCGGTATGGAGTTGGATTCGGTCGAGCAGATAGCACGCCTCACAGAGGAACGTGCTCGGTCAGTGTTGAACTGCCTGAATACATTCAATGGCAGGACAGCGGTCCCACTGAAGTTCTTTCAGAGGCTCCTGGGGCATATGGCGGCTGCTGCGGCTGTAACACCGCTCGGTCTGCTTCATATGAGACCGCTTCAGCACTGGCTTCATGGCCGAGTCCCGAGATGGGCGTGGCAGCGCGGCACATTCCGGGTGCCAATCACTCAGGAGTGCCGCCGAACCTTCAGTCCGTGGTCGGACCCCTTGTTTCTTCGGGCAGGTGCCCCTAGAACAGGTGTCCCGGCATGCTGTGGTGTTCACAGATGCTTCTGCCACCGGCTGGGGTGCCACGTAATACGGGCATGCAGTCTCAGGGGTTTGGACGGGACCCCATCTGCATTGGCACATCAATTGCCTCGAGTTGCTGGCAGTACGCCTTGCTCTGAGCCGCCTCAAAGGCCTGCTTCAGGGCAAGCATGTACTGGTCCGTATGGACAACACTGCGACCGTTGCGTACATCAACCGTCAAGGTGGTCTACGCTCCCGTCGCATGTCACAACTCGCCCGCCATCTCCTCCTGTGGAGTCGGAAGCATCTGAGGACGCTTCGCGCCATTCATGTCTCCGGTGTGCTCAACCGTGTGGCCGACGAGCTATCACGAGCTGCGCTGCCAGGAGAGTGGCGACTCCACCCCCAGGTGGTTCAGCTGATCTGGAGAGAATTCGGAAAGGCTCAGGTAGACCTGTTTGCCTCACCAGAAACCTCCCACTGCCAGTTGTTTTACTCTCTGACCGAGGGGACACTCGGGACAGATGCACTGGCTCACAGCTGGCCCCGGGGCCTGCGCAAATATGCGTTTCCCCCAGTGAGCCTACTTGCACAGACCCTGTGCAAAGTCAGGGAGGACGAGGAGCAGGTCTTGTTAGTTGCGCCTTACTGGCCCAACCGGACCTGGTTCCCAGAACTCTCACTCCTCGCGACAGCCCCTCCCTGGCCCATCCCTCTGAGGAAAGACCTTCTTTCTCAGAGACGGGGCACTCTTTGGCACCCGCGTCCAGACCTCTGGAAACTCCATGTCTGGTCCCTTGGACGGGATGCGGAGGTTCTAGGTGACTTACCCCTGAGGTACTTAACACCATCACTTCGGCACGTGCACGGTCTACGAGACGTGCTTACGCCTCCAAAGTGGAACCTGTTCGTCGGTGGTGCTCTTCTCGCCGGGAAGACCCCGAAGATGCTCGATCAGAGTCGTGCTTTCCTTCTTGCAGTAGGGTTGGAGCGTAGAGCTGTCCCCCTCCACCCTCAAAAGTCCATACTGCTGCTATATCCGCTTACCACGACCACTTAGATGGCAAATCTGTTGGTCAGCACGACCTTGTCATCAGGTTCCTTAGGGGGGCGAGACGGTTAAATCCTTCTCGTCCCCTCGTCCCTACCCCTCTTGGGACCTCACTCTGGTGCTGAGAGCACTTCAGATTGCTCCCTTTGAGCCTTGCTGTCAGTAGACTTAAAGATTCTGTCTATGAAGACTTTGCTGCTGGTGGCATTGGCCTCCATCAAGAGGGTAGGGGACCTGCAGTCATTTTCGGTCGACGAATCGTGCCTGGAGTTCGGGCCGGGTGATAGCCACGTGGTACTAAGACCCCGGCCTGGCTATGTGCCCAAGGTTCCTACCAGTCCCTTCAGGGACCAGGTGAGTGAGCCTGCAAGCGCTGCCCTCGGAGGAGGCAGACCCAGCCCTGGCTTTACTCTGTCCAGTCCGCGCTTTGCGACTGTACATAGACAGAACCTAAAGCCTCAGGACCTCAGACCAGCTCTTGTCTGTTATGGAGGCCAGCAGAAGGAAAGGCTGTCTCCAAGCAGAGGATGGCCCACTGGATAGTGGATGCCATCGCCCTGGCTTACCAAGCTCAGGGCGTGCCCTGCCCGCTCAGGTTGCATGCCCACTCCACGAGAGGTGTGGCATCCTCCTGGGCGCTGGCTCGTGGCGCCTCGCTAACAGACATTTGTAGAGCTGCGGGCTGGGCGACACCTAACACGTTCGCTAGATACTATAGCCTTCGTGTCGAGCCGGTCTCCTCCCGTGTTCTCGCCTCAGGTCAGAGGCACGGAGAGGCCCCGGCTTAGTGTCGGCTTGCTGCGCTACATGCGCATTCTATTCTCCAGAGAGTCCCTACGGGCAGACCCTGTTGAGTCCTCCGGTTACCCTTCGGTAGCCGACGTGGCGGAGCGTCTGGCGCCAGGCCTATACTCCGTTGTATCCTTGAGAACCGGGTTTAGGCTGGGTTCCATATGTGTGACCCTACGGGGATCCCATATGGTTGGTTCCACGGTTGCTCCTAAACAAAGCCCGTGTCTTTCCCTCTGGGAGAACCTACCCTTCATCGGGTTGGAGTCACCCCAGCTCTTCCATATGTAGCACAGCCCTACAGGGTTAGTCCATATGTACTTCTCCACATAACTCCTTCGGGGAAGGATGTGGCTTCCGCAGCGTTCCTTTCCCAGCGAAGGGTACGCTTTCCCAGCGTTATCCAATAGTCTCACTGAATGGGTTTTGGGGAACAGCAGTGATCGACTCTCTCTGTGTTAGCCCTGTCCCACCATCCTCAGGCAAGGGGGTTCAGGTGGCTTGCAACAGAGCGCTGGAAGGGGCAGCTCCTGTGGCGCTTTGGTAGGGATTCCTATTCGTCGGTCTGTCCGACGTACGTCGAAACGTGACCGACTGAATGGGAACGTCTCGGTTACAAAGGTAACCCTCGTTCCCTGAAGGAGGGAACGGAGACGTACGTCCCGTCGCCACAGTCGCTGTACCCCGCTGATGCTGCCGCCTATCCGGTTCGGCTCCTCAGCGAAAACCTGAAGATGCAACGCACCTGCTGCTCATTATATACCCGCGCTGCGAGGCGAGCAGCTGATGCATATGATTGCATGCCAATGTGCATTGGCTCGTTTAGTTACACGCGAAGTAGATTGGCCTCTCTAGCGAGATTCCTATTCGTCGGTCTGTCCGACGTACGTCTCCGTTCCCTCCTTCAGGGAACGAGGGTTACCTTTGTAACCGAGACGTTTCTATGGTTATTTTAATAACAAATTTCGAGAGCACCTTAATGTAATGCATTAGCTCAAAATTCTCAGCTCTTCTTAACACTGGGTTCATTGGGAAGCAAGGTTATCTTTCCCTCACAACCAAAAACACACTTCTTTGGTGACATTGTTGATTTCGTGACATTCGTTGATTTCTGCTGCTGACGACTTCTGTAAAGCTGAACGCGCGTTGATGGGCGTGCTCTTGCTCTCTCGCTCTGGTCAACGTGTGCGCGTGCGCTCTTCCGGGAGAAGAGCCCGTACAAGGAATTCCTACCTTTAAGACGTTGCAAAAGCCCATACTCGGAAAAAAGATTGCGAAGATTATGAGGACTGGGAATTATTTTCAGCACAGAAAAACTCTGTAATAAGTCCAACTCGTGTTTTGAAACTTTGACCATGTTTATCATGAGAATCCAACTCTTTAACAGTGTAAATAAGTCAGAATACAAGAAATAGCATTATACCCCCCTTTAAAGAGCGCAAATCTGAGAATTGAAATTTGATGGGAGGCACACTACAACGTTCTGTTCATCAACTGAAAACAGCATAGACTAAAAAATACATTATTGAACATTAAAAAATAATGATGTGCATGGGTAAATCATTTATTATAAATATTACAATATTCCAGAGAATAAGAATGACCAATTTTGATTTCATAGTGATTTAGTGGCCTTAAACTGGGGTTTAAAAAGATGTTAACCCAGGGTTAAATGCAGTGTGAAAAGACTTTAGAAGTAAAAAGAATATGAAGAATGAGCAAGGAAACAGAGAGAAACACAGTTCCCTAGACAGATTTATTTACAGTCTACCATGTATCTAAGCTTCATGCCTCCAGTCTGCTTCATAAGGTTACAAATGAGCCCATTAAGACAGCAAACAACTACCCTGTAAGAAACAGATAGCTGATACCTTATCTACATCAATCACTACCCCCTACATGGAGCACAGACAAATACGTGTGGCTAATGAGAGATGGATGTCGAAACAGAGAGAGAAGAAAGATTACTTGCTAGAATGTGCATATACAGACACATAAAAAGACACACTTTGTCCCAAACGGCTTCAGTGTGCAGGCAAGTATTACTGAGTTTACTAATGCATTCATTTATCCGCCCATCAGTGTAGGTGTCCATTCTGCCTGTGGGATGTCATGTCCCCAAAAAATACACACATTATGACACTGCTATGAGTCTGTGGTGGCTCATTCGCTCAACCTGTAACCCCTCACACAGAATTCAATATGAGAAAAGCATTAGAGAAAAAGAATTCTCTCTGTTGGGAAAATGTCACAGAATAGTCCTTTAGGCCATGTGGCCTAATCACAAATGGTTACCTGAAACAGTACACTGCTACACCTGATAGTAACATTCATCTCAAATGCAGCGTCTGTGACTACTCATGATCAGATTTGAAAAGAAAGTTCATGTCTACACACACATTAATGCACATAATTATCTAGTGATGGGCGATTTCAAAACACGTCTTCATGAAGCTTCGAAGCTTTAGGAATCTTTTGATTCGAATCAGTGGTTCGGAGCGTGTATCAGACTGCCAAAATCACATGATTTCAGTAAACGAGGCTTCGTTACGTCGTAAGTGTTTCGAAATTTCAATGGTTCACCACTGGGGGCGTGACTTTGGCAGTTTGATACACGCTCCGAACCACTGATTCAAAACAAAAGATTCGTGGGAAAGTGCCCAAGCAACATTTGCTCAGCAACATTGCTCAAAAAGTTGCCCCATGTATCATCACCTTTAGAATCTGACATAAAACACATTGGTGTTAAATCTGAGGAACAGATGGATTCTTGTGCTCAGTGCAACACACATCCAGAATCTAAAAGTAGAAAATGTACCACCAGCAAACAATTTAACTGCAGTTCAATAGTCAAAATTGGGGTTTGGTAACACTTTATTTTGATAGTCCACTATGGACATTCTACTAACTATAAGTAATTTTGCAACTACATGTCAACTAACTCTCAGAGTATTAGTAGATTGTCTGCTTAATATCTGCTAACACTTTATTTTGATGGTCCCTCAACAAACATTATACTGACTATAAGTAACTTTGCAAGTACATGTCAACTTACCCTAACCCTATCCTAACAGTCTACTAATACTCTGAGAGTTCGTTGAAATGAAGTGGCAAAGTTACTTATAGTTAGTATGACAAAAGTGGATCAATATAAAGTGCAACTTGTAGTTTTAATGATCATTTTCCACCCTCTCACTGATTTCTCATTTAACAACACACAACACATATCTAGCTAAGCAGAATCCATCACAAATGACCATTTCAGCTGCAGTTTTGGTAGTTTATCTTAAACTCCTGGGCAAAAACATGAAAAAAAAAAAAAAAAAAAAAAAAAGCTAAATATTTAGTGGCCTTTTAATGGTCTTTTTATTCTTAGCCATTTTAATCACAAGAGTCAGTGTTGTTCTACTCAATGTTAATGGCTTCAAACTGTTCATGAGTAATTGGAAAATGTCATACAGTTCATTTGAGTTTAATGTGAGACCAGTTATTCACTATAGGGTTCAAATCTGGACTCTGACCAAAACATGAGCCTGACGGACGTGTTCTCAAGCCACTTCTTGGATTTCTTTGCAATTTTGGGCAAAAGTATTGTCTTGTCGAAAAATACCATCTGATCATTCCTCTTTAGATAACAACTTTTCATTTGTGGGAAGCAAGCCATTCTGCAAAGCTCTTCTGTACTCCAAAGCATTAAATGACTTTTCACAGTGAAGCAGCTCAACAATAGCAGCAGCTAAAAATGAAATCACAATGGCACCTCTTCCTCCATGCTTCACTGTGGTATAGATGCATTTATTATTATATTTCTCACCAGATTTTTGAAGACAGCACTATTTAGCATCACCATGCTAATTGTGATTCATCACTCTACACACAACTTCCCATATTCAGACAAAATCTTCATTCTGTCTTTGATGTTTTTTTTTTTTGTAACTACGTTTTTAAGTAGTGTATTTGCTTATATTTTGCTAATTCCCTGACCACTAATTTGTGGTTAAACGGATAACTTACCCGAAAATGGAAATTCTGTCATGATTTACTCTAGTTGTTCCAATTCTGTATGAGTTTCTTTCTTCTGTTGAACAAAAAAGAAGATTTTAAGAATGTTGGTAACCAGACAGCTGACAGTAGCCATTCACTCCCATAGTATTTTTTTTTTCCTACTATGGAAGTCAATGGATAGCGTCAACTGTCTGGTTACCAACATTAGTCAACATATCTTCTTTAAGACAATTAAAAGCTTAGTGTTTAGTTATTTTTTTGGCTTGAACCACTTTTTGCCCAGTACTATATTCAAAACAACAGAGTAAATGGGCTTATTCAATAGACTATTATATTAATGAAGAGACAAAGTATGCAAAAAATATGAATAAATAAATAGTACATCTAAAACTCTTCCATCTATAGCAGTCATACCATATACTTATTTTAATTTTGGTTTTGGTTTTGTGTCAAAATAGTGAAAATAGGGTTTTTAATAATTTTCCATCCTCTCTATGATTATTATAATTTTGACAACAACAACATTATTATTATTATTATTATAAAAAATAAAAATTAAATAGGCACATCTAAAATATTACATGATATTTATTACAGCTAAAATACAACATGACCACACAATAATATAAGGAATAAATCCAGAACATTATTAGCTCATTTGCTGCTTTCTCTCTCTCTTACCTGCTGACCCGTGCAGCTTGGGGTGAGCCAGTAACATCAGCTCATCAACTCTATCAAACTTTTCATCCTTTTAATACATGCAATTAATGCACAACACCTTCATTTAAATGAAAACTATTTAGATAATTAACTCCTTTAGCTAATTAACTGCTTCAGCTTCAGTAATTTATATGGCACATCTATTTTGGTACGTGACTGGTGTTTGCAATGCTAAAAAATAATTTGATCTAATATTGTCATTGAATGATGCAGATCATAGAGGCTAATGAATATTTGCCAATGCCGATCACTTAAGTTTAGTACGGTTCCCAATTTTTAATGCTATGATTATCATAACAGTGCAATGCAAGTATTATCAAATCGACAAAAATATCCGAACGTATCTCTTGCAGCCCAATTTGTCTTGCATTAATTCTGCTTGTTTTCAGATATTATTAGACAGAAAATATAATATTAAATGCAAGCATAATACATCATATGATAAATATTTAGGACATTTGTATTCTGGCCCGAAGTCAGTTGTCTTGGGAACCATCCAAACTTTTCTCTTTCATCTTGGCACCTTCACACCTCACATGACCTTTGCTTCAAGGTTATGAATTGAAGCCCAGGATATCTGTCAGTCAGTAGACTTCTAATCACGGTCACCATATTTACCACACATCTGCATCCAGAGAAACTTTAAAAATACCTTTTGTCTTTGTAAAGACTTTTGTGTTGTCAACTTCATTTCGTATCCCTGTTCCTTGCATCCACTTGGCTGGCTCGCCTGTTATGGCTATTTGCCATTTCTGGATTTCGCTCAATCTCAAGATTATCCCCACACTCTGCTTTGCCTGATCCCTTCAGGCAGGAGGAAGGATGACAACAACATGCATCCACCTTTCCCCGATTTCTATTACGCAACAAACTAACAACAAAAACACATGAAAGATTTAGCACCAGGAAGTCAGTTAACCAAGATAGTGAACATGTGTGGCAATCCATCATACCTCCAGTATGTATTGCAACATCAGATGTCAAAGTCTTAAGAGGAGGAGCAATTACAGAGGCAACTTCTCTTATTAACCTTAAGAGTGGTTCTCCTACATCATGGACAAACTGATGTTTTCTTTGGATGATTCATCATGAACCTATCATGAAGTAGATGAGATGAAACACTGAATTTTTGAAAACGGGTTTCAAGGAGCAAGATTTTATCATCTCCATATAAACTACAAGAACGAGAATTTTTGAAAACTGTAAAGTCATTTGTATGTGTATTACGAGTTCAGTCTAGAGGCACATATAGTCTTTCTTTACAAAGTGACATCGCCAACTACTGGCCTGGCAGCATAATACACCATTTTTAACTCTTTCCCCAGCATTTTTGAAAAGTTGCCAGCCAGCATTTTTGCTAATTTTCACGTTTTGTCAAAGACTACATCTGGATCTGATTCAGGACACAGATGGAGTAGATCTAGTCCATCAACACCCCCAAATCTTGCACAGTCCTATACCTCGTCCTGGATCGACATTTAATTCGGTAATGTTAGCCAGTTTCGATATATGCCATTTAATGTTGATGATTGCATTATTTTACATATGCATCTGCTTACATATGCTATCACTTTTTTCTGCTTCTTCTTTGCCTGTGTTTTGATCAGGAGTTCCAGTACTCTTTCAGAAGATGTGTAACAGCGCCCCCACCATATAACCCCCCACATGACACCCGAGAAAAAAATTAAATTGTGCACACGATTTACTATTTTGTTCCCTCAATTTACTAAATTGTGTGTACAATTTACTAAAACGTGCGCACAATTTACTATTTCGTTCCCTCAAAAACAAAGACGGCTGCCGGCCAAAAAGAACTATCGTTCTAAAATGTTTAATAACTTTTGAACCGCTAATCCAATCTGTATGCAAAATGTACCGTAAAGTGGAGATTCGTGGCCTTCCAGTGATATCACATTTATCTTATTCTGACATTCAGAGGCTCCATGGTGAGACTGGTTATGCCATCAAAATCTGCAGCATTGATTCGTTAAGGCAATGCATGGTTTGTTCCTCAAAGCCAAACAGGAACGACTGTTGATGCCTAGTCCCACCTCCTATGCCCAGATTGGTTCAAACCATCATCATCTCAACCAATAAACATGGGTTTTGCTCATTTGAGCCATTATACTATTATGTTTCTTTGGAAGTATGAATAAGCACAAAGTGAAAGTATTTGTATGCGCGTGTATCTGCGTGTATGAAAACAAACACAAACATTACAGATTTGAATGAGAACACTCATGTTACAAAGCATGACTTTTACTTAATATGAATCAAAAATCAGCATAAAACAGTTTCACATCGGATAAGTTATTTTTTTCAAACGTGTCTCTATGCAGTTAACCGGTGCAATCAAATGCGACACATTCAGTGAGGAGTACAGCCACAGGACTGCTCTGTTTGGTTGTTATATCAATAAACAAAGTACACCTGTTTATGCCTAAAGAGTAATATTGTAGTTTTATCTAGAGTAATATTGTAACAAATGGCTATAACTTGCTTAGAGATAGTTACATTTAGACAAAATTTCATCTGAAAGTTTAAAACATCCAAATATATCTTTTTAAAAGAAAAAAAATCAAACTTCAGGAGGTTTTGGGTGAGTTTACAGTGAAAAACACTAGACTTTTGCTAGCGTTTTTTTTTTTTTTTTTTTTTTTATTCTACGAATTTTATCCAATCTCAGACAAAATAAATGTAAAATTGGCACTTTAAATGAGCTAAACTGAAACTTCAAATTGTCCTGTTTAAAATGACATATGGCACTTGATGCTGAATGCTAGAATGGGTTAGAAAACCAGAGAAAAGTGCAGGCGAGTCAGTAGCCCCAAAATACTCTAGGTCTTTAAGGGTTAATACAAATAACACATGTTTCTTGAGCAGCAAATCAGCATATTAGAATCATTTCTGAAGGATCATGTGACACTGAAGACTGGAGTGCTGAAAATTCAGCTTTGCCATCACAGGAATAAATTACATTTTTAAAAAGATTAAAACATAAAATAGTTATTTATTATACAATATTACTGTTTTCACTCTACTCTTTGATAAAATGAATGCAGCCTTAGTGAGAGACTTCTTTTGAAAACATGAAAAAATCTTACCGACATCAAACTTTTTGAACGGTACTGTAGTTTACATAATTTACCAAGTTTTCTTTTTACAGGATCCTTGAGGATTCACTGTAGTTTTTGATCAATGCACACATTTCACATCTCAAATTGCGTTATCATCCAGAAGCTGCTTGATATCAACTTAAATATAACCTTCAACTTGAGGAACCAACCACAGTCCAGTAGAAAGACTGAAGCACTTCACAGCACATGCTTTGACTCTCTTCATAATTTACATGGTTGGTATAATCCTCTGAGGTGCCGGCAGTCAATAAATACAAAGTTCTGGCATGAAACTCTAGATGGCGCAGGCTAATAGGTCCTTTAACACACCTGCTAATCATCACATCATTATCTATAGGTCACAGATGATTGGTTCCTTCTGTTTTAGTAGCCAATGAGCTGCGTGCTTAATCTTTAAATACATGAGTTAGCATTGCTTAGTAGCGCAGCGTGCTTCAGAAACCCTCCACCTTCCCCAGCTCCACCTGTATAGATCTGCTACGGTTATTCATGTACGCTATATCGTACAGCAGCAGCATGTCTTAATTGCTCACAGCAGCGGGTCGTGTATGTATTGGCAGTAGCAAGTCCCGAACTTGCTCTGCAGCAGCAGCAGCAATAATCAACAGCAGCAGCAGCAATTAAGCAGCAGCAGCAGCGTAGCAGATCTATTCCGCCAAGACCAAAAATATCTACATTGTCATATCCATTACCATACCAAACACTCCGAGAGTTGTCATGACAGAACTTGATTAACCACAACAAACAAAAATAAGATGCTGCACTATATTATTAAAGTTAAAAAATACCACTGTACAGCCATAAGAATCGGAGAGGAACAATTTAATATTAATTTCTGAGTACGCACACACATATTCAAAGCTGTATCGGAGTATAGCGTAGCATACAAAGAAATTCATACCTGCAGTGCAACAAAGTGAAAAGTTTTTGAAAAGGTTAAAATATACATAATGTATGAAATGTATCTAAATATACTGCCTTTTTTCATAAGCGCAATGGCACTATGAGTGTGTGAGCTGAGAAAATGGGCACAAAAATTACATTCACAGACTATGTTTTGACAAGTTTAATACTTCTTGCCCAAACTCTTTCATGTATTAACAGCTACTTTTTTCAGCATGCAGACTTTGCACTGCAGAAATTGCAAAACTAACACAATTCAGCCAACAAAATGTGTTTGCAAAAGTATGTGTAAGCAGGTTCCTATAATTGCAGTATAACCTCTTAATAATTTGTGCAGTTGATCTTACACTGACTTGGATGTTTGAAACTTTAGCAAGGACTTAAGTAATGAAATGGCAAAGAAGCTGGATTCAGAATGAGAGAGTTGTTTATCTTCATGCCTCACATAGACAGCATACAGTGATGGATCAGCAATTTTGTATCTCAACAAAGTTGTTCCTCATATATTAGGAGATTCATAGGCTTATTTCTCTTGGTTTAAACATGGCAATATCAAACAGCTACACAGAGTACAATGCTTTAAATTTATAACAACATTTCAAAGTAACAGCGACTCGCTTTCAGATGAATTTACAACCTGAGGAGGGCTGGATGCTGGAAGATTTTTTGTACCATATACTAAGTGACATTTACAAATCAGACCAAATCAGTTTTAAGAGTTTTTTAGGCAAGAATGTAGTTGTTTAGACCTGAAATATGTGACTCATATTTAATCATAGCAACTATTTTACTATTTGTTTTGTTCAGTGCTCATGTACATCTCCGCCAGTACTTCGGAGTCCGTCAATAGTATAAGTGAAAAGTTACTTTATTATGCCGTTAGATGGTGGCAAAGACTCTCTTCTATGAGTAAGTCAGAACAAAGAAGTTATTTTAGAGCTGTGGAAAATCCCTGTAACTATTAAAAGGACAAAGACACTTTACACAGCGGACATTCAAACTTGATTTTTTTATAATGGATATATTATGGACTTCGATCTGAAGAATGAATGCTATATCAGATGCAGGTAATACACTCGTTTAGTCAATCTCTCTCTTATAATACCATAATACTCTACATAACACAATAAGCTTCAATTATGCGACTCAACATTCCTTTGTTACTAGTTCTAAAGTGACGTTTAAGAATTAGTAACGGAGGCTTGGGCTCAACTGTCAAACTGTCAACTTGAGATTTGAATCCGTGGCGGAAGGAAATATTTCTGAACAAAAGAGGGTTTTTAAAGACACTCCGGGCCCTATTTTAACGATCTAAACGCAAAGTGTGAAGCGCACGGCGCAGGTGCACTCAGGGCGTGTCCAAATCCACTTTTGCTATTTTAACGACGGAAAAACTGTCTGTGCGCTGGGGCGCATTTTTGAAATGGGTTGCCCCTATTCTCTTAATGAGTAATGGGCGTAACATTCAATAAACCAATCAGAGTGTCATCTCCCATTCCCTTTAAGAACGAGATGCGCTCACGCCATGGCGGATTGCTATTTACAATTTGTTGGCGGAAAAGCTGAACGCTTTTCAAGCAAAGAAACCGATTTGCTCGTGCGCGAAGTTAAACCGGGCTTGCAAATGCAGGCTTTCAAATAGCGCGATGAGTCAGTTAATATATATGTGTGTGTATTGGCACGATTGTTCAATTACTTAGCCAATTTCGTTCATCATTATAAGAAGTAATAGGCTGAATTGAAAATAGGTAGCCTAATTCTAATACACACAATGACTATTCATCATTACATTTTTATATTTATGTAGCCTACACAGTAATATTCTTTTATACTGTAATCCTTTTGTTTTTAATATTTGGCATGTTTGTGTGATGCATATCCCTGTGTGTAATAAGCAAAGTCAACGCGCACTGTGGACGCGGCCAGAGGTGCAGTTTCTACCAACGTGCTCTAACAAAAAAATATTGTGCCATTGACTTTAGACTTTAGACCAGGTTTGAGTTGGTCTATGGCGCAGTCTATTTTCAGCTCCTTAAAATAGCAATGCACCGGCAATGCGCCTAAACACACCTCTTTTTTAGACCAGCACGCCCATGGGCGCACTAACTGGCACAAATGCATTTACTAATTTAAGGACGTGGCGCTGAACGGGAAAACGCGAATGGCGCGAGATGCAAACTAGCTAACACACTTGCGCTGCGCCTTGTGTCACATTGCGCCGGGTGTAATATAGGGCCCTCAATTGTTGTTTCTTATTTATTTACACACTTGTGCAATCAAACTGTTGTATAAATGCAATATTACACTCGTAGCTGTGCAATATGGCTGTATATCAGCAAGGCTGTGATTCGGCCGTAAGTAAGCACAGTATGCTGATATACAACCATATCGCATGGCCACAAGTGTGATATTGTGTTTATACAACAGTTTGACGGCATGGTAAAACTAAAGTGTTATATATACTGTATGAATGTTGATTATTATCCTAATATTAGAATAGCCAGTGTCTAAAAACAAAATAATACGAACAGTTAACATGGTACAAGTTGGAGGTAAGCTTTGGAAAAAATTTATTGAAAGCTGATATTCTAGAAGAATCAATAAATTATCGTTCAAAAACACTTAATAAAGCTGTTGTTAAACAGAGTGCTGGTGTTAAACGACCATTATGAAGTGTAGCCTGACCTCTATAAATTAATCTCTATCTAAAAGCCAGCTGCAAAGTGTTTCAATTGATTTTTGAGCTCATGAGGGAGAAACAAACAAACAAACAAACACACACACACACACACACACACACACACACACACACACACACACACACACACACACACACACACACACACACACACACACACACACACACACACACACACACACACACAAACAAACAAACAAACAAAAAAGAACTTTGTAGTAAAGGAACTGGAGCTAAACAAAGGTAGCTGGTTCAATTCAAGACCAGTACCTATTCAACATAAACCAGTATGGAAATTCATTCTGATATAAGCTGGTTCTTCAACAGAGTGGGCCAGACTTTAATTCGCAAGACAAAAGTCTGGCTATGTGTGTAACAGCAAATTGAGAATGCCATTCTCTACTCTGGGTGAAAGATCTATCTGCATCCCTCAGGCCTGGTCACCATGACATGCAGTTCAATGATGATGACAGCAGAGGTGAGACAAAATGTGCTCTCAGTAATTAACCCATAGCATCACCTAACGAGAATAATTTACTCATTGCAGGTCAAGCAGAGGTCAGTTTCTATCCTCTACCAAAGACAAAGAACAGGAAGTAGCCTATTACAAAAAGCAACAAAGGACAGGAAAAATACAAGTATGGCCTGAACTGTAGTTGTCGCTTTCACAGTTGTGAAAGAGAGAGCGATGACAGCAAATCTCATCCATCGACCTGTTGGTCGTCTGAATGCCCCAGAGAACTGCAAAAATCACACAGTCTCTGAATGAGATGCCTTTCCACTGAGACACAACATATTAACCAAGCTGAAACTGATGAAGAGCTCTTATAAAGATAGACTTGATTGGAGAAAAACTGAAGAGAGTGTGTGCGAGTAGGTGAGCTATTCTTGTAGAGGAAAATATCTGAAACAAAGAGAGCACTTGACAAACTTCCTGTCACGGAAAACAGTTTCATAGCCGGATCAAATGATATCATCAGACCAGGCTCATTGGAAAAACGTGCCTGCGGTGACATTTATGCAAAATGATATTATGCTGCTTCTTGCACTTTTTGCGACCCTTTCACAGTAAAATGTCCAGTGAGTGATTATGTAATACAAACATCAAAATGTATTAGTTTACAAATCATGTGAAAGTGTTTTGAGGTCATAACATAGTACTGTGTAAGGAAAATAAGTCTTTGTTAATCGATAATTGCTGCTGACACTTGTGGTCATTTCAACAGGAAACTGCAGTGAATTGTACGTATACAGGAAGGTCTGTTTTGGAGTTTTGCAAAAATGATGGTTATCATTTTACATGTAAAAAAAAGTTATATAAATAAAATAATCCTCTGCCAAAAAGCACATTAACGAAAAGTGGGATCTGAATAATGTAGGTTGAGTGTCTCAAATTTGTCAGTTAAATACCTTTTAAAAATTCAGCCTTGCACTTTTGCGCTGAAGCATCACTTTCAGGATCCACAAGAAAGAAAATTCACAAATGAGTTTTAATATCTTAATTTAGTACATTTTTCGTCAAACCAAACTTGGGTCTTCAGCCAACAAAGTTTAAATCCCTTCTGCCAGTAACTAACTAATATGGAACCAAGTTTGACTACATTTTCCCACTTTAAAATAAAGCAAAATTGCATAAGTTAGTTTAGATTAATGCTCAAAACAAATAAAAACTATTTCCAATGGGGTGAATATTACACTTACACTAGATTTATTGTCTAAAAACAGTGTAAATATCTGGCCATGTTCATCATCACCCTCTATTTTCTAGTTTTTAGTGATTTTAGGCACTGAAGTACACTGTAAAAAAATAATTGTTGGTTTAACTTAAAAAAGTAAGTTACATGGTGGCCTTAATTTTGAGTTCATCGAAATTTGAGTTGAAGGCGATTGGTTTAATCAACATAAACTCAAAATATTATGTTATCTGAACCGCATTAATTATCTAAGTTGATTTGACAAAAAAAAAAAAAAAAATGTTATGATAACAAATCATGAAAATAATTTAATACAATGTATCTGTCTCGAAAACTTTTGTACGTATATGCACAATCTTTTAGGATGAAATGTATGCAGTTTTGTGCATGAGGCCCTGGGTCTGAAGGCTATATGAAGTTGTCAAATCTAACTAACACATTTCAGCTTTAAAGCATTAGTGAAATAAGCCTGTGTACAAGAGCGGATGAGCAAAATGTCAGCTTTCATATGCTGTGTGTTTGTTTGTAATTGTACTTTTCTTTGAGATGTGACATGAAAGCAATACTGGAATATTTCCACGCAAAAATGTTTAAATTATTAATCTCCTTATACTGAATGTTTTTATCAGTTATTCACCCTCAATGAAATTGTGAATTTCTAGTAAATTCAGAGAGGACTGTACACACCCTCGTGGCTTGGCTAATCATTTCTAACATTGGCTACTAATGTAATCCCAATTTCCTAACTCACTGGAGTCAAATCCTCAGCTGTTATCTATACGTTTTGAGCCAGAATCGGCATATTTAAAAAAACATCTTTAATCACAAGCACCACAGGACTGAAATCACTCTGTATGAACATTAGTCAAAGACCACTCTCAGCAAACATAAGCAGCGGTCTCTTGTGGCATTACATCAGCATCATGAATAACTGATAGGTCAGGGTTGAATAATGCACAATCCTTTGTCAACATCACTGTTCCCTGATGGACAACCACAAAATGACACCCCACAATCTCATAATGTTGTTGTAGTATCTTGATCTATGTAGCATCCACCTACAGTATAGTTTTAAACAGATGAACAGGAATCTGGCAGTTTGGAAATTAAATGGCTGGTGAATGACGCTACAATATTGATTATCTGAAAATAACATTTGAAAACCACCTACACTAAACCTAACCAATAGTGTTAACAAAGTAACCATGCTATTTTAGCTTGCTTCTAAGTCTTTGAGCTCTTTTATAGTGATGTGTAATACAAAGGCAATACACTCTGTATGGAGCTCGTTTTGTGATGCAAACATTAACATTTTGCCTGTTTACACCTGGTATTAAGATGCATTTTGGTCGATTGGCTCACATGTGGACTAAAAGTTGAGCTTCAACCACTTCCACAGGTAGTCGAATACACATTAGACTGGATTGCTTCTGCAGTGTAGACGCTCATGTTTTCGAATACTGAATATTCAAATGTGTTCGAACAGCCACAAAAGACTGCCTACTGACTTAATTTGCAAACATTATGAGAAGGGATTTAAACTTTGTTGGCTGAAGACCAAAAACGTACCAAGAATAATGTTCTCTCACCGTTCCTGATTTCTAACACACACTCACTGCGCTCGTTGTGATGAGCGGAAATGAAAGCTGATGATCTCTGTGTTGTTTTCCGTCATCTCCAATAATGTTCATATGTAAATTGCGCAAGCTTATCTTGTTCATTTGATCAAAAGATCTGGAAAAAAAACCACACATTTACTCCCCCATAGACTGTCCCCTCAAAGAAATCAGGACAGAAGTGGTTGAAAGTGGACAAAAGAGATTGATTGAAACAAGGTGTAAATGGGAATGTGTCTGTATGTGATCTGATCGAACAAAACTTAATGCAAGGTGTAAACAGGGTGTTGTTAGCAACAAATAAACTACTAATTAACAAATTAGTAACACAATAAACCATTGGGCGATATAGCCTACTAATTTAAAATGAATAGTCTTCCAACAAACCAAATCTAAAATATTGATGAGTCATCCTGCACTACACAAGTTTTTGTCCAATCAGATGCCCACTAGAATGAGAATGCCCCGCCCTCTAATACCACCTAAAACCAAATATAAATGAAGCAAATTATAGTTTACAGACGTAATGTAATTTCAGCTTTTCGCAACTGCTATTTAAAAAAGTACAATTTCTTCATTTTGTCCCACCCAAACTTTGTTTTAAAAGGAAATATGAAAAAAGTGCACTCACCAAGCCATAAATATGGACCCTTACAATGCGTCTAGCAGCTTTTTAAAAATGTGCACATCAAACATTTGGGAATGAATAGAAGTTTCAAAGAGCAGGGGACCCTTTGAGGTGAGGTTTTTGGGGGCATTAAAATGACATTTGTGTAATCTTGGCCAGGCACTTGATAGAAGACTGAAATTGAGAACGGCTTTGCATGGAGGCGCAGAGGGACAGCTTTCAAAGAGACACGGTGAACCAAGGGAATTAATAGCTCTCCATGCACATGTGGCTACAGTCAGAGATAAAATACTCACTGCCTCCTCATGTGGAAATGGTGCTTCATTATCAGCAGAGGGGAAACGGTCTCTTCAATGGACACACTTCTGTTGTTTGCAAACCCTCACAGATTCCACTCAGCAATCTGAAGGGAGATAAAGAGAGAAACGCAAAGTGAGAGAGAGACAGAAACAAGCAGTTGAAATGACAAAACATCCATGCTTGTTTGTATTTGTTTTTTTTACCCCGCACTCTTACTTCATTCATGCACTGTCAAGGGAAAACTGTTCACTTAAAACATTTCCAGGCTAACATGGCTGTATAATGTGGCAAGGATGTAATGTGTCCCGCTTCTAGTTCCCAAGTACAAACCCTCTCTCCCACATGCAAGATAATCAGCCTGTGAAGTGTTTCCAGGATGGAAAAGAAAGAGACTGCAAGAGGAAAAAGAAGCTGCCATCAGGTTTTAATTGGCTATGTATATCTTCCGGGTATCCTAATGGTTTGGGGAATGTCTGATGGGTTAAAGCTGAGATCACGCAAGATGATCTAGAGGGAACCTCATGCTCACTGTTTATCCTCATTACTGTGTTTGCATTGAAACCAAATTTTGAGGTTTACATTCATCACTGTGATTGATTTAATACAACCCCTATTTCGAGCCACATAAAAAAATAGGGCTCAATAAAAGGTAAAAAAGGTACAATAGATGGTTCACATTTTGTTAGTAGAAAAGATGAGTAGATGATGACAGAAGAAATAAAATGATGAGAAGAGAAAATAAATAATGTAGCCTTAACCATACTATAATCTGCAGGGTATTTATGGTACATTTTTGAAAATGAATATACTATAAATACTACATCAAAGGTTAAGTATGTAAGATATGTTAAAATATTCTCTTAACCCAGTTTATTGTTCATTGACTACTATTCGTATGCCATTCATGGGTCTATCCCTCCCAAAATTTTGTTTTCTCAAAGTGCTTTATGACATTTTTCAACAATTTTTTTTTTGTTGCTCCATCAAAAAAGCAATGTCATAACCACTTTCAAGGTCCATATATACATATATGTATATATTTATATATATATATATATTTATATATATATATATATATATATACACATATACATATATATATACATACATATACATACATACATATACATATACATATATATATATTTGTGCAAAAACAAAGAAAAGTAATTAAGGTAGAACCACTGTAGTCACATGGACTATTTTAACGATAGGTGTGTTCGAGCTCATGCAGCGCCGCACAGACCGATCGGCGGCTGACTTGCAGCAGTGCATGCCGCTAAGAAATGTTGTCCGACTTGAGACAGTGCCGACACCATGTGACTGTGACGTATGGCTTCAAAGTACCACGAGAACGATTCGAGATCAGCCACCTGAGGCAGCCAGCGCAGTTTCTAAAGAGGAGCTACACAAGCTCTGATGACGACACAGCTGTTTCACAATTGGCCGGATTCACCGCATGACAACGATCACGTGTCTTTCGTGTTTACTGTCACGCCTTCAATTCCAGTAATGCTCAAAAATCTGTGTGTTTATAACAGTTAAAGCTCTTTTCATGTAGTCGCGATGTTATATTGTGTCATGTTTATCAAAATAAAACTGATAAAAAACGTAGACCCCACTACATTGGCATTTAAATAATATATGCTTATGTTGAACTTTATTCTTGTAAAAACAGATGCTGTAAGCAGTACATAAAGTATTGAATGAAAATGTCTATGAAACATCAGTGTATTAGTCAAAAATGGCATTTATTTCACTTCAGCTGTGATAAAGTATGCAAACGCAGCGCGAGCGTCGCTACGGGAAGCAGAAAATGTCCGACTTCATGTCTCCATTTTCAGCTCCTCCCTGACTGCACGCGGATACTCTCGCCGATCGGTTGCATCCGGCCTCAGCCGATGTCAAACACACCCGATGTCTTTACTAGATTTCTGGACCTTGAAAGTGGTTATGACATTGCTGTGTATAGAGAGGTCAGAAGCTCTCGGATTTCATCAAAAATATCTTAATTTGTGTTCCAAAGATGAACAAAGGTTTTACGGATTTTGGAACGACATAAGGGTGAGTAATTAATGACAGCAATTTAGGCCCATGATTAGGCCCATTGTACCCTAATTACCAATTTGTTCCTTTTTAATGGGAAATGGAAAAAATGGTAAAATTTCACCCTAATATTACAGACAAGTGCAAAAGGCGAGAAGTGAAGTAAAACTTTTAACAGCAAGATTCTAAACTTCTGATTTGTGAATGCAGCTGGAGCCAGAATAATTAGAACACAACTTCTCCATTGTTCCAAAAAGGCAACAGCAATCAGTGAATATAGGTCACCATAGACATTTTTGCTGCCACCAAGTTCACTCTAAACATGATTATAAACTCAAAACTCCAGGAAAACAATTAAGTATTCATGTGCTTGTGCGCGTCTGTGTGTAGAGGCTGGCACTGCGGTGAGATGTCGGCGTGTTTTTGTGCACAGGCCTTTGCAGTCAATTGAGGGAACACTTGTGTCCCCTTGAGTGTTTGTAAGAGCTAGTATTTTGCATCATTATGCTTGTATTAACATCTTATTCTTCAAATTTTTCCTGATTATTGCTTTTTACCAAATTTTGCACAGAGTTTTAATCAGTCCTCTTACTAAGTGGTGTAGCATGAATGACAGAGTGAGAAAGTATAAAATTAATTTTCTTCCGTCCTTCTTGTTTCTGACCTCTAAAATTTTGCCAGTTCATTTTTCACTTTTCTCCATACAGAGTGTCCTTAACTTGCAGACTTTGATAAAGGACAAACTGCTCCCTTTCTCATTCCTCTCCTGCTTTCCATACCACGGTTCACAAACCATGCACATACTGATGATTCCTAATCTTTTACAGCCACAGCTTTAAATACAGCTACTGGTACTTCCCTAATTCTATTTAGCTGATCAGCGAATCCTTTTGGGTAATGAGAAGCAATAAACAGCACAGAACCATTTACCTAGTCTCACAGTTTCATAAAGACTGAAAATAAGGTTGACATTTATCTGTCCCACTGGTAAACAACCTAGACTTGAAATATGGCTGTGCATTAAATGTACAGTAGACCTGTTCTAATGGAGATATATATTTGTAATCATAAGTTATGATTGCAGAGGGAAATATCACAACAAAAGAATTTTGTATCTGTAGCTTAGTCTGGCTTTCCACTAAAAATATGTAATATAATAAGTCATACAAATAATAAAAACAACATTTTAAATTTTACTTTACATTTACGGTTAATAATTCAAACCGTAGATATATATATATATATATATATATATATTTATATCTATATATATATATATATATATATATATATATATATATATATATTAAAAAATAATAAAATCTAACATTTTATAAACTACTGTTTAAGATACTCTTTTACAGAATTACTGATAAAGCCATGTTTTTTTTGTTTTTGTTTTTAACCCTTGGCATCATGGGACATGACACTGGCACCTAAACCAAAATATGAAAGAGTGCCTTGAGGGACACACTCTAATATTAAAATGAAGTATCTCTCTTGTTCCATCACTGTAACATACAGACTATACTATTTCTGCTTTAGGAATGACAATGATTCAGTGCTCCTCTTATATAAGAGAGAAAGAATAGAGAGAACGGGGAGGCCAAATAGTCTCTGTCAGACACCAAAAGCCAGTGTCCTTCTGACTTCTGAGTATTACCACTGTCCTTTCATCATTTACCCACAGCCAATAGTAATGACACAGGTGCCCTTAATAACATAGTATTCATGGAGCTCAAGGTGGGTTCTACCCATGCTCTAGGACCGCTGCTACCGGGGAGAAGCGATCAGTTCGGGTCACCTGCCGCTGCGGCGTTTTATGATAATGTGATCGATAGCTCTGCTCCGTTTCGACTCCCTTTCGTTTCGCAGAGAAGCGAGGAACTAATGAGCAGCTGAAGGATTTTTAATTAGGGGTCAGCTAAACTATAGGGATTTCCCAGAAGGCTGAGCGGGATGTAACAATTGTTGTCGGGGGGAAATGGGTGAAGTGCTGACTCTGTAAAACCGAACAGTGAAATTAATCAAATGACATGAGTTTGTTTCACTCAAATAATAATGAAAGTTAATTGTACTTAATATAAAAAAACTTGCGTGAACTCAAAATGTCATTGAGACTCCGCTTCCACAGATCTCGGCCCCACCCTACTTGTCACAAAAATTTTAAGTTCTACTAATTAAAAAAAATGAGTTAGTTTACTTAAATGGTTTGAGGTAATACGTTTCCTCAAATGTTCTGAGTATTCTGAACTTATCTAGTTTTACAGTGTGTATGTGTTCAATATTCAGTATTATGAGAACACACTATATACAGTACATGGTGGGACTTGAACAACTAACTTTCAGTTAGTTTCTCTCAATAAAAATGGGAACACAGCTGGCTGGCAGCAAGTCACGTGGACAACGTAATTCATACGGTATAATGCCTCGTCATAGCTATAGTCATTGGTCAAAATTATTGCTGAAGATAAATGGCCCATCATACACTTTACTGTAGGCAGTGTTGGGGGGGTAACATGTTACAAGTAACACAAGTTACGTAATCAGATTACTTTTATAAGTAACTAGTAAAGTAACACTTTTCTTTTAAATTTACAACAAATGATCTGCATTACTTTTCACATTATTGTTTTTCTACAATAATGCGAGAATGCATTTACTCATCTCACTTGCACAAAACAGAGTCATTTTACCTTAAAATGAATAAAAACAGTGAAATGCAAACTCAGAATTTCATGCAAACTTGCAGTAATTAAATATGTTACAATACAGAAATATACTTTATGCATTTAATCTCATTTTACTAACTATCTTTGTTGCATGAATTTGCATTTCTTTCAGCCTGAGGTTGTCATTTGGTCATTTTCACAGTGTGAAAGGCCTTTACATTTTTATTATTAAAAAACAACAAGCCCAGTCAATATGACAAAAAGTTGCACAAAAGTAACATAATGCATTACTTTATATAAAAAGTAAGTAAGTAATGCCATAACATTACTTTTAAAAGTCACTTTTTTATTTAGTTTTTTATTTTTTAGAAACATGTTTTACTTTTAACAACATGTTAAGATTTAGAGTAAAAATGCTGGGTTAAAAACAACCCAAGTTGGGTTGAAAACGGACAAACCCAAAAATAAAAACATAATATTCAAAAAAAAAAAGAAAATGGACAAACCCAGCGATTGGGATGTTTTAACCCAGCAGTTGGGTTAAATGTTTGCCCAACCTGCTGGGTAGTTTTACTTAACTCAACTATTGTTTAAAAATTACAGTATTGCTTACTTAAAATGAACCCAAAATTAACATGTTTAATAAATGAACATTTTAATTTCATTTTAGATTCATTTTAGATTCATTTTAAGTCAGCCATATAGTCATTTTCAAACAATAGTTGGGTTAAATAAAACTACCCAGCAGGTTGGGCAAACATTTAACCCAACTGCTGGGTTAAAACAACCCAATCACTGGGTTTGTCCATTTTCAACCCAACTTGGGTTGTTTTTAACCCAGCATTTTTTAAAGTGTATGGTGTTGTAACATGCATACATTGATTTTATTATTAATGCTCCTTTGCCATCAGCCAATAAGTACCCTCTCTGAATTTGTCTTCTTGATTGATCATCCACTTTGTTGGGACAACCTAGTTAAGGGAAGGTAGATAATTGGATTTGCTGGTTGCATGTAAGTGTACAAGACATCACCTACATGCCAATGCATCATCTAGATGGGTTCTCAAAAAAGCTTCTGTTGTAGTCAACCTTCAAATGCACCAAGATTTCCCACCATCATCGCAAAAGTTTTTGGGTCAAATAAAATGCAAAATAAATCCTTTAAAGAGTTTAATAAGAGAATTTGATTGGGATTGAGGATAAAACTGTGATCAAGATAATGATAGTTCTGTGGGCGCAAATGCCTTGTTGATGCTAGAGTTCAGAGAATGGCCAGACTGGTTTGAGCTGATGAAATGCAACTGTAATTTAAATAACCACTCATTACAACCGAGGTCTGCAGAAGAGCATCTCTGAATGCACAACACGCCGAACCTTGAAGCAGATGGGCAGAAAACACACCGGATGACACTCCTGTCAGCTAAGAACAGGAAACTGAGGCTACAATTCTCACAGGCTCACCAAAATTGGACAATAGAAGACTGGAAAAAAAACATTGCCTGATCTGATGAGTCTCAGTTTCTGCTGGAACATTCAGATGGTGGAGTCAGAATTTGGCGTAAACAACATGAAAGCAAGGATCCATCCTGCCTTGTATCAGTGGTTCAGGCTGCTGGTGTAATTGGGTGGAGGATATTTTCTTGGCACACTTTGGGCTCCTTAATACCAATTGAGCATTGTTTAAAAGCTACAGCATAAGTATTGTTTTTGAATATGTCCATCCCTTTATGACCACAGTGTACCCATCCTCTGGTGGCTACTTCCAGAAGGATAACACACCATGTCAGAAAGCTCAAATCATCTCAAACTGGTTTCTTGAACATGACAAAGAGCTCACTGTACTCAAATGGCCTCCATAGTCACCAGATCTCAATCCAATAGAGCGCCTTTGGGATGTTCGCATCATGGATGTGCAGCCAACAAATCTGCAGCAACTGTGTGATGCTATTATGTCAATATCTCTCAGGAATGTTTCCATATGTATATTATATATATGTATGTATATGTACAGTACAGTCCAAAAGTTTGGAACCACTAAGATTTTTAAAGGTTTTAAAAGAAGTTTTGTCTGCTCACCAAGGCTACATAAATATATAGCAAAAAACAGTAATATTGTGAAATATTATTACAATTTAAAATAACTGTGTACTATTTAAATATATTTGACAAAATAATTTATTCCTGTGATGCAAAGCTGAATTTTCAGCATCGTTACTCCAGTCTTCAGTGTCACATGATCCTTCAGAAATCATTCTAATATGTGTCAGGGTTCTGTCACTTCAGTCTTGTTTATTTCTTGGTTTTGTGACAGAGCTCTGACACTCCCGTTCTTGTCGTGTTTTTGTGTGAGCGTACGGTCTCGAGTGTTCTCGGGGCTGTGCGCTCTCTTGTCTGCGTGCCTTGTTTCATGTTGGGAGCGTGGTGTTCGGATCCCGGCACTCGTGTCTAGTTTGGTTTCGGTTTTGTGTCGGGATTCGGACACTCGCGCTCCCAGTCCTGTCTTTATTGTGAGCGCACGGTTTGTGTGTACTTTCACTTGCCGTGCGCTCTTGTCTCATGTTTTGTGTAGCACGCGGTGATTTCCACCTGCCGCGTTCTTTCATGTTGTGTTTTTGTCTTGTGTTGTGTTAGCACGCTATCTGTGTTTCACGGGCTGCGTGCTTCCATGTTGTCTTGTTTTGTGTGAACACGTGGCTTATGAGTTTTCATAGTCACGTGTTCATGTCTCGTCTTGTGTAAGCACATGGCTTGTGATTTGTCTTCTTTGGCCATGTGCTTGTGTCTTTGTTTTGTTTGGAGTGAGAACATGGCTTGTCATGTGTTTCTTTGTGCCATGTGCTCTCATGTCTATTGTCTTGACCCCGCCCACCTTGTTACCTGATTATTGGTTGATTTGCCCCACCTGTCCTCCCTTGTTACCTGCCTTGTTTGATCTCCTATTTATTCTCCTTGTGTTTGCAGTCCTGTGCTGGTTCGTTGTCGTATTTCTCCTTGTGTGTCATCAAGTCTAGTCAAGTCAAGTTTAAGTTATAGTCTGTTTTCCCCCTCGGGGTTGTTTTTGTTATGTTTTTGTTTTTATTTTTTTATTATTAATAAAGCCCTTCCTTTCCTGCAATTGAGTCCTCGCTCCTTCTACCACCCACCCAACCTGACAATATGCTGATTTGCTGCTCAATAAACATTTATGATTATTTTCAATGTTGAAAACAGTTGTGTACTTTTTTTTCCAGGATTCCTTGATGAATAGAAAGTTCAAAAGAACAGCATTTATCTGAAATACAAAGCTTCTGTAGCATTATACACTACCGTTCAAAAGTTTGGGGTCAGTAAGAATTTTTATTTTTATTTTTTGGAAAAGAAATTAAAGAAATGAATACTTTTATTCAGCAAAGATGCATTAAATCAAAAGTGGCAGTAAAGACATTTATAATGTTACAAAAGATTAGATTTCAGATAAACACTGTTCTTTTGAACTTTCTATTCATCAAATAATCCTGAAAAAAAATATTGTACACAAATATTTTGTACAATTGTACACATTAAATGTTTCTTGAGCAGCAAATCAGCATATTAGAATGATTTCTGAAGGATCATGTGACACTGAAGACTGGAGTAATGATGCTGAAAATTCAGCTTTGCATCACAGGAATAAATTACTTTGTGAAATATATTCAAATAGAAAACAGTTATTTTAAACTGTAATATTTCACAATATTATTGTTTTTACTGTATTTTTAATTAAATAAATGTAGCCTTGGTGAGCATATGAAACTTCTTTTAAAAGCATTAAAAATCTTAGTGGTTCCAAACTTTTGGACTGTACTATGTATATATGTAAAAATATATATGATTTGGTTTGTCTCAGTTTCATCTGTTTCTTCATGTAATCACAGACGGATTTGATGATGGTGAGCTCTGATCTCCATGTGGAGCACCGGCTGTCTTATTGTGTATTCAAAAATGTCACTGGCTTATTTCAATTAATGGCAAAATGAATGTTTGGAAATGTGGACAGATATTTTCTATTGACACACTACAGCAAAAGATATAAATAACTGGCTTAAAACCTTTTTTGGTGGGTGAAAATACTGACGTGCCTAAGACTTTTGCACAGTACTGTGTGTGTATATATATGTGGAAATGTATATATATGTGGAAATGCTAATGAAGGACATTTTGGATACATATATATATATATATATATATATATATATATATATATATATATATATATATATATATATATATATATATATCCAAAAGGTCCTTCATTAGCATTTCCACACAGGCTTGCCACCAAATACACAGACCACTATTTTCCACTTTACCTTGTATAAATACATACATAAAACATTATTATTATGCTAATGAAGGACCTGTAGGAGAAGAACCTTTCTGACATATGCAGCTCAAGCCATCTCCCATATCACCTCATGTATAACATTAAAGCAGATTTATATTTAATGTGGGCCAGACATTCTCCTTGACCCACACTGGGGCTACAAGGCCATCTTTTATTATAAAAGTGAATGGCTCTGGCTGAATTACATATCACATTGCACAGACAATAGATGGGAACTAGAGAGTTGGGGTGATGACACCAGGGTTGGGAAGTGTTACTGTTCATCCGGGATGTGATATTTGATTCAACCTGCCCATGACCTTCTTAATCTTTTATCTTTCAGCAAAAGGTGGACTTGCGGTAAAAGACAAACCTGTGTGGAAATTATTCATCACTACATTATAGGTGATAAAGGAGTCAATTAAGTTTTACTGGCACTAGAGATTCTTTTATTACAGGAAGAGATGGTAACCTCAGCAACTGTATAATTTGAGAAAGTGTAATAGTCAACAAGGCTCGGTTTGGATCATGTGCACATTATAAGCCAATCATACAATAACCTTGACATCACTTTTACACATTCAGTTTTATAACAGTCAGTCACCACTGGTGAATACAATAAAAGAGCCATAAATTGAAATATACCTGTTGCAAAAATTGTCCTTGACTTAATCGGTTGAACAGTTTTTGAAGCCAAAGATAACTCCAAAATGAATTCAAAGGCAAACCTGCTGAATATCTTCAGAAAATCAGTCAGTTCATTATGTGACAAGTTGTTTTCACACAAAATATTTAAAATGAACAAAAGCTTCTGGTCTCCTCATTATATGCTAGGACATGTACACAGCCATTAAAAAAAAAAATCAAATGTTTTTGAAAGATGTCTCTTATGCTCACCAAGGCTGTATTTATTTGATGAAAAAACAGTATAAACTGTGATATTGTGAAATATTATTGCAATTTAAATGTTTTAATTTTTTTCTATTTTAAAGAGGGGTTGATTATGATTTCACTTTTTTAATTTTAGTTAGTGTGTAATGTTAGTGACATCACTGACCCTAGAATTTACATAAACCCTGCCCCCGATAACACGCAACAAGGGTCGAGGCCATGTTATTGCATTACAGTACGTAACACAAATGCAATAGCATGTCATAAAAGCAAGATGACAACTTGGCAAGTCATAACCGTAATTAAACTAAACTATACCTGTTCTATTTTCATGCAGCATATATTCACTGGCTCTGTAGGCATCTTACAACAGTTCCCACATGACAGAATATGCTAATCAGTGACTTTAAGATAGTGAACTCCACATCAGCTACATAAATTCATCAACTAACCGTTCAGAAACATCCTGTTGCATTCTACATGTTGTCTTGAGGGTCTCCATCGACTCCGGTTTGAACATTTTCAGTGAGTCTGCGTGAGGTAATGTAAGCGCTAACAGGAGCTCCTGAAACTCCGCCTTCTTGAGAGCAGCAGCTCATTTGCATTTAAAGGGACACACAAAAACAGTGTTTTTGCTCACCCTCTAGAAGTAACAAATTTAACATGCTATAAAAAATTATCTGTAGGGTATTTTGAGCTAAAACGTCACATACACACTCTGGGGACATCAGAGACTTATTTTACTTCTTGTAAAAGTGGCATTATATGACCTCTATATTAGAGTTTAAAACATAATTTATTACTGTGATGGCAAAGCTGTTTTCAGTGTCACATGATCCTTCAGAAATCATTCTAATATGCTGATTTGCTGCTCAAGAAAAATTTGTATCATTTTCAGTGTAAAAACTTTTGTGTTGCTTAATATTTTTGTGGAAACCATGATACATTTATTACTGCATTTATCTGCATGAAAAGTTGTGAATGTCTTTACTGTAACTTTGAATACATTTAATTTGTCCTTCCAGTATAAAAGTATTAATGCATTAAAAAAAAAAAAAATAAATACTGACAAAACAGCAAATAAATCATTCATCATAATTATTTTCACAAGCCTTACTATAAAAAGCTGAAGCATTTCCAAAGCCAAAGGCCAAAGCATTTCACTGTAAATGAAACAAATTGTTAAAGTATGAAACAGAAGCACAGTATAATATCTTGCTCTGTTTCTCTCTGAAGCCATGCATTATTGAAGTGTGAGGATGCAGCGGTAAATTGAAAAAGAAAAAGCTGTTTGTGCCAAAACAGCTGGGGGATGTGCTTATTCTCAGAGCACATATGAGCACACACTCGGATGCAAATTTCTGCTTCACTGGCTAAAGATCTTACCGTGATGTAATATTATGAGTTTGAGAGAAGAAAGCATGTGAGGTACTTAGCATATATGGATGTGATGTGCGAGTGCGTTACGCCTGTGGACGCAGGTGTGTCCTGATTTAAATGTTCATGCTTGTGGATGGCAGTTCATTAGAGAAAATCTGTTTCATTTTTTTTTTCTCATTCGGTGTGTGTGTGTGTTGTATGGTTTATGGGCGTGAGCTACATTTTCCTCTAGGGGTTCATACCCTTTGCTGAGTGTTTCGATGTGCTTTGCAGAGAAACGTACTGCTCTTCCAAACCTGAGGAAAATTAATATTTAATGCCCAACCAGTTTTATATTCCAAACTCCTCTCTCAGTCTACCTTACACTTCACTTTCAATTTCAGGTTTGCTGTCTCCTTCACTCCCTCGCTGTCTCTTTTTCTCTCCCTGAGTTCTCATTAAACACCTCTTCATCAAACAATGGACAAGAACAAGTCCAGACTGTCCTACAATGTCCCGTTCTGTGTCGATCTCACCTCTCACTCCATTTTCTCAGTCTGTGAATCTGAATTTCTTTCCCGTATCTCTCATGCCTCATTTTGCCGTGCTCACTGACTTCCTAGAATCAGCCAAATCTCCATACAGTACAGCACAAGATGTAAACTACTGAATATCTCACTACTTCACTGCTGGGTCAATCTACAGAACAGTGTTGCTCACATATACAGTATGTGTCTCTCTATAATTTTATAGATACACAATATATTATTAAAGAATAAAAATAAGTTCTGTCATGCACAGTATAGCATACATGAATTGCCCATAGCAGATCTATACAGGTGGAGCTGGGGAAGGTCGAGGGTTTCTGAAAGCATGTTGCATCTGCCACAGCAAATGCTGACCAAGTATTTGAAGGTTGAGCGGTAAGCTCATTAGCTACTTATACAGCAGGAACCAATCAGCTGTGCCCTATAGAGAATGATGTGATTGCAAGCAAGACCTATCAGTCTGCGCCATCTAGAGTTTCATGACAGAACTTTTGTGCCCAAGTAATCACAATATAATGGCAAGCAAATCTATTGAAGCTTGGTTCTTCCACAGGGAAAAAAAAGGCAATTGCGAATTTATATCACACAATTCAGAAATTCTGAGATAAAAAGTCACAATTCCCTTTGTTATTTTTTATTCCGTGGTGGAAACAAGCTTCCATACAAATCTGACAAGCTGCAACAAGATTAACTAATAATAAGAAGGTAAGTCCTACAAGACATATATGCAAAAAGTAGCTTTATGATAAAACACTCTATATACAAATCTTTCTTTATGGCCATGACGTTAAAATAGAAAAACATGAAATTTTCCACCAAATTCATGGTAACATCTGTGAATACAGCTCTGAATAGTCTTACCATTGTATTTGAATAAGACCAGTTTTGTACTTTTGGACATTTTTTCTAACAAAGAATTAAACAGAAAATCATTGAAAGTTAACCTTGAAATCATTCTAAGTGACAGTCAGACGAACAAAACAAATCCATCTTTATATTTTGCTTAGCAAACAATTAAAATGACCCTGCTAGTACAGAACAGAGTAATGCCAAATGAACTCTTAAGGGTGGTTGTAAAGAAAGACAGGTACAGGGAGAGATGGGGAGTCTTTTGGGAGAAAAGGAATGAATGTTTAGCCTCACACTCATAGATGGCCCAATTATGTTGCAATTTTAGGCCACTTTGCTGAAGTCTGTAGAACTCAGTCCTGACAAAGAGGCCCATTAATAAGTATCAACATGCTCTACCAGGGCTACTTTGATCTCAGGCACATGTGACAGAGCAGATTTTCATCGAACAGCAATATTCAGGATGCATTCACATAACCCCTGTGTGCATAGATTAATGTGAGATGATAATCATGACCATGTGCTACCCAAATTCTCCTTGTTACTACTTTTAACAAACATACCATATAGAGCCCAAACTCCATATACATTTTGTAATGTAGTGCACTATAGACTTGGCCAATATCATTTACACCCATGTCAGATATCCTGTGGATTAAGTAGACTAAGTAAATCATGCACTGAAGATGTTTTAAAGGGTACCTATATTTACAAGATGTAATAAAGTCTCTGGTGTCCCCAGAATGTGTCTGAAGTTTTAGCTCAAAATACCCCACAGATCATTTATTATAGCTTGTCAAATTTGACCCTATATGGGTGTGAGCAAAAACACGCTGTTTTTTTTTTTTTGGTGTGTTTCCCTTTAAATGCAAATGAGCTTCTGCTCCTAGCCTCCTTTCCAGAAGAGGGCGGAGCTTTAACAGTTTGTGCTTTGGTTGCTCAACAACAACAAAGCTGGAGAATCTCATGCAGCCAAAATGACTATTGTCAGTAATGGAGTTCATGTTCAGCCTTACATTGTTCAAACACTGATTGAGAAACTCAGGGAAGAAGTTACATCATTTAAAATGCATCTGGATATTTCTGGATGCATAAATGTATGTAGCTGCTGTGGAGCTTCATTCAACACATTGACTAGCATGTGCCGTCATGTTAATCTTTTGTGCAAATCCAGCGTTGAATTGACCCTCGTTTGTGAAGCAGTCTGGCTTAAAATGACGGCATGGCAACAACACTCTAAAACATCAACTCTTCCTCTTCCTCAAAGTTGTTCACGTTTATTATTATTGTAACAGGATGTGTGGCTTTGGAGAGCGCTCTGAAGGGAAAGTGGGATCTTATGATTTCAAAGCTAGCTTGCTATTGCTAGCCTCTCTGAAACTGCCTACTCTACCTTTTAGTGTGACATTGCAAGTGATGTAATGTGACAAACTAACATTCCCATTATAGTGTTCTAGATTGTATACACTGCAAGCACACAGTGTGTGGTCCAGTAGCGTACAGAACCCACCTGCAGACTAACAAATGTTTATGGATTTGTCCTTCAGTGCTAGCTGTAGACTGACTGTAGCCCACTGGATTTATAATGTGTATGCATAACAGAAATAACACTGTACACTGTTTCATTCAACTGTTCAAGCTCTTAGCAAACTTAAAACTGGCTATCACGCATAAAACAGTGGTTTTCCAATTGTTCTCCAAAAGATTAGCTGTAATGTTATTAACGCAAGCTTATTTTGTATAAAATCAAACAGAAACATGTTGGTTGTCAAATCTGGGCTGCCTGTCAAGATCAAAATCCTGTCAGAAGCCAAATTGCAGTATTTTCTTGCACCAGCTGAAGCATGTTCCATTTCCTGCTGCATTTTATTGTGGTTAAGATTGTGAAAAATAGTCTGACTGGGTGAACATAAAAATCTAAAGCAATCACATCTTGAATTCAAAGAAACTGCTTTCAAAATGACGTCCCGTTGTGTTGCAATCATAAGCAAGCGATTTAAGAAGCGACAAACTAGTGATTTATTAATTTCACTTTTTCCACACTGAATACACCCAATTTCCAGCAGCAAACACATGGATGAAAATCAGTATTTTTTTTCTCTTTCAAAACCATAATTTTCACAAAGATAGACAGAATTTGCTGCACCCAACCCAGTGTAAGATCAAACCCAGACTTGAGACACAATTCAGACTTCACAAATCCAGAAATGCACATCAGCAAAAAGATTGGAAATAAATGAATTCATTCATCACTGTTCTCCACTTCTTCACAGAATCTGTGCAGGGAATGTGACAGACAAGCTATTAATCATTGTTAGCTTTCAAATATTTGGTAAGATGTCCCTTCAAATGTTAGGTGCTAGACTCTTTTGTGGCCTGACCTTGTGTGTGGGTGCGGTGGATGGTTATTTGATGAATTGATTGGGTGGGCATTAGTGACAGAATATCGAAAATGTGACACGTGTGCTCAAAGCAGTAGAAAGCTTTGGCTTATAACATTGAGAGGGGTTAATAGGTCACTTCAGAACAAGTGGAAAATCAGTGTCATATCAGTGCACTTCCTCTGTATGTCTGCAACAGGAAATACAGTTTAGATTGAGAGCCATTATCAAAAGCCTGTTCTGAACAATTCATTAATTAGCTGACCTTGCTGAAAAGATCTGAAAGTATGAATTACTGTACCATGCAGGTCCACACTAGTTCATGCTAGTTTGGTGCTGGTCAAGCTGGTGGACCACCATTACCATGCAGTTTACAAGAAAAATAACTAGTCAACTAGTAAAGTCTTTTAGTAAACTGGTTGATCAAGTTTGGGATCTAGTTGGGATGGCTTAATCAAAAGTGATAATACTCATCGTTTACTCACTCATATAACCTGTATAATTAGTGCGATATAACATTCTTTTTTTATACACAAAATGAGATGACTGAACAAATATCCAGTCAATTTAAAACATGGGAAGTACATTTTGACTCACTTTAATGCTTAATAATCAAGCACCCAACAGTGTCAGTACAAAATACATATGGCTCACTGATCGTTTTCCAAGTGCTCAGATTGTTTTTGATGAAAAACAAGTCGGCATTTAAGCAATTTCCACCCAGCACTTCACACTCCAGTTCAGTAGGTGGCAGAAACATTCACTTCTACTGTTGCTACACACCCACAATACAGGTGAAATTCTGCCACCTATGGGACTGGAGTGAGTAAATGACGGTAGGGGTTGTTGCGCTGGGTAGTTCTAGGAACTTAGTTCTAAGAACTAGCCACAAGAACGGTTCCCCAAGAACTAATATTTCCCTAGGGTCGTTTTCCTGGTTGCATTCGCACCGCCAGTAGGAACTATGAAGTGATGTAAACTGTGCTTGATGTTGTGACTTTTATTTTGACAATTCAGCGGACCTTTATTTTGATGCCCAGAGCCTGAGCACAGAACAAACACATTCTCCATCTTTATTAGTTTACGATGTGTTTAACAGCCTGTCTAATATGTTATTAGATAGAACTGTTGTACAAAAAATGAAGACAGTAACGTTATATGAAAAAGTATCTGGCTGTGTGGTTGATGTCCAATGTCACTAGCTGAGCAGAAATACAGATCATGTTTCGCTTGGTCCCCTTAGCTCAAGAGGTCCATCTATCATTTGTTTTCCATGTTCGTAGAGTTAGTTTGTGTAATTCATAGGCTATAAACTGTGTGTACACAACTTTTTAAAAAAATGGCGGGTGAGGGTGATTCACATGCATTCGGTCAATCAACAAACACTTACTTGACTGGTAGTTCTTATAGTGCTGGTTTAGACCCTACTTTGAAGTAGGAGCTAATTTAGTTCCCCCAAAAGGAGTTCCTGCGGTGTGAACACGGCAAAATCCGGGTACTTCCGCCGATAGTTTTTAGGAACTATGAAAAGGTTCCTATGGTGTGAAATCTTATAAGTGAACTACCCCACGGTTGCTCAAATTCAATGTCACCACCACCAAGCTTCCGACAACTCTTTCAGTCTTGAAGGAAAAAAAAAATCTTTCCCCTGAAAGTGTGAATTATAATAGTTTGCAAGAGTGCAATTATAAACACAACGAGGCTGTGAAAGTTGACTAGTGAGTGGATGAGTTTAGCTGTTCGGCTGATGATGTTTAACCTCTATAGTCCCATTTAACAACTTGTTAGCAACCGCCTTTTTCAAGACACGTAAAAGCTTTAAAAAATCACGAGTGCGGTATTACCTCACTCGTGATTTTTGAGGATTTTTGTGGCTGTCGTGGCCTCATCGACATGACAGCCAGTGCCACAGTTCCTCAACAAACCGTCCATGCCGGCGTGAGGAATACGATCCTCAACTGGATGGAACTGAAATAAATACTTTGATTATTGCGATCCTATCAGACTTATGATAGCAACCTGATTTGTAACAAAGCACTGTTCGCCAGAGGAGAACTGACCCCCCGACTAAGCCTGGTTTCTCCCAAGGTTTTTTTCTTTCTCTCCATTTTAACACCTATTTGCCACTTTTTTGCCACCTGATGTCACCTGTTGGAGTTTGGGTTCCTTGCCGCTGTCGCCTTTGGCTTGCTTAGTTGGGGACACTTGACATTTGACTTTGACATTTGATATTCAACAGTATTCTTGACATTTATTCAACAGTGCTTTGATCTGCCTGCATTGACACTATTATTTAAGAGCTGCTGTGCAGCAAACATTATGTACCAGTTATCATGTAAAGCTGCTTTGACACAATCTGCATTGTAAAAAGCGCTATATAAATAAAGGTGACTTGACTTGACTTCACTATTACTGATATGTTTTATGTCATAGAATAAAACAAATACATATCTTAAGCTTGTGTTCACCACAGGCCTTGTTTCAGTCTTTTGACCAAATCTTAGGGAAACTTTCAAGAACCAGAGGTGCTAAAATGCTAAATCATTTCCAGGTTTTGGCCTACAAAAATACAACCTGGTAGAGTCATCAGCATGACAGGATCCAAAACATATTACTCCACTACGCTTTTTGGTAATTGATTTGACAGTATGTGCTGCGCCTGTAGCTCAAGTCAGAGATCTAAAGTCCTAAAAAGCAAAAAAGAATATATAATCTCTGTATCCCATACAGTATTTGCTGACCAAACAACAGTTAGTATGAAACATTACAACAATAACAACCAAATAACATTGCCTTCTCAGTTGGGCATGGCACATTCAGAGTATAAATAAACAGTAAAGGTTGAAATATGGAACGAATTTACTAAACTCTTGTGAGATTCAAAAATAAAAGCAGATATTCCCTTTTGTCTTTGCGGTGTATTGGAAAGCGGCTTGTGAACCTATGCCTCACCTGGCACGGCCGTTATTTTTCAATAAATAGATTGTTGGAGAGAGATATAGAGAAGTTGATTCATCTAAAACCTCCCAGCTGGCCTGTTCACCCCACTACATCTGTCCGCCACTTCAACAGAGAGAGCTTTGGCGGAGAATCCGTCACGCTCTGCCGAGGTCCGCCCAGCCTGCTGCTCTCAGATTTGCATATTTGCATATGTTTGTGTGGTTAATTACAGATTAAGGTGTCTCAGTATGGTCTGCTTGATTAACATTTTAGAGTTATATACTGTAAACAATCATTTAGAACTTGCTGGGTAAGTGAGAGGGATTAAATGATGGATGTTTTATGAGATCACTAATGACAGTTTAACTTTAATGTGGCAAAGCAAAATCAACGAAATCACAGCTGGAAGACATTTCAGAAAAAGAATATGAATGTGCTATTTTATTCAGTTTTCCACCTCTGAATAAAAACTAAATTGTAAGATAAAGTTGAAAATAAGAAATAAAGCTGAATTGTGAGATACTGTGAGATTTATAGCCACAACTGTGAGATATAAGGTTGCATTAAAGTTTGCAGGACACTATACCAATGCCAAAAAAAGAATCTTTCATAATAAACCCTACTAAATTTTATCCGAATCGTGCTTAAAAAATAAATAAATAAACAACACATATTTGCCAGGACATCTTATAAGATCATATTCTCTTGTTCTGTCAATTCACAGCAGTGGTTTAGGTACGCCTCATTTTACCTGCTGAGCTCAGTGGGGTTCGATGTCTTTGACCTATGACTCAGTGCGGGAGCTGGAGGCTTTGGGCGGCTGTTGCTCTGACCTGAGTATTTGACTTCCTTTTCTCTGACTGGCAGAGTCAGTTATCTCAAAGTAACGCCTCAGTTTCCCTCGCCCCTCTAATAGTGCCGCAATGTCATCTAATTGGGAGAACTGAAGCGTGCACAGAGGAAGAAAGAGCTCCGTGGAATATGCAGAAGCTGCAAGCCGAGACTACAGCAGGCAATCTGCACTGAGTTATTATTACACTATAGTCAGTGATTACCCCACCACTGGAAGATACAAAAACACACTGAGCTAAAAGCCCTGAGACTAATTAATTCTCCAGGACGTTTAATTGAAGTTACAGCTTTGGAGTCAAATATCGTTTTGCTGGTAAAACTCTGTTCTGTGAAATTGCCTTTACTATGAGACACTATGAAAACCAAGGCTGTCAAAATCCTTGAGGACAAAGCTTAGCATCAGGGGGCATACAGCTATATTGACCCACCCAACTTATATTGGACGTCAGCAGGGGGGTGAGCTGGGGAGCTCTGAAGTCTGTCGATATGTCTGATACACTCCGCAGTAGCAGCACTGGTAACCATGATGGATTACAGTCCTGTCTGGGAAGTGTTATCCATCCCCATTAATCAAAGCATGAGGAAAGTTATGGAGTCTGACAAGACAGTATAGTGTACAACTTCATATATAGCTTTATAAAGTTAACTACCACCCTGTCTCATAAAGCCAGACTTCTGCCTATGAGCATAAAGTCTGATCTTTATTCTGGCCAAGAACAGCCCATTTAAACAGTAACAGACTATCTGACTGACATGTAATGTCTCACTACAATTAATTTTGGTTTTATGTACCATTTTAGAAGGGATACCATCAATTATTGGACTACATTAGAGAGTTTTAACTTTTCGATATTAGACATTTAAAGGTGCAGTAGGAGATTCTCCACAGAAACATATTTTTGTTATGCTGGTTGAAATTCTCCTCATATACTGATAGCAAGCACTGCATTAAGCAGTCTAAATGTATTTCTATAAATACATATTGCCTGTGGAAGGCGTAGGATCACAACACCCCCCACAACAAGTGGCACTGTAAAAGTATCTACAAAAATTAAGAGTCTTCGAAAAGGCTACAACAAAAAAAAAGTTAAAAGTAGAATTAACATTGGTGTTGCTCTTCCAAGCCGGAGACAAGTGCGAAAGGGTCGGGAAAATGATGACATGGTTGCAGTTCTTATTTTGGACAGCTAGGTACATGGTATGATTCAATGTGTTTTGAGAGTAATGCATATTGTAGCTTATGTAGTTTTTTATGAATTAGCTTAACATTGTATCTGGTCATCTCGCTCCTGGTCTGTGCACATTCATGTGTTTTGGAGTAGGCATAGCTTTGGATGGCAGTTTGCACGGAGGGCAATTTAGCATGCTTTTAATCAGGGTTGTGGACTCGAGTCGCATGACTTGGACTAGACTTGGACTCGAGTCTCAAATTTGATGACTTGCGACTCGACTTGACATAATCAAAGATGACTTACGACTCGACTTAGACTTTGACAACAATGACTCGCGACTTGACTCGGACTTGAGCCCTGTGACTTGGAAAGACTTGACCTACCTTCTAAAACCAAAGATCTGAGTTGTAATAATCACTGTAGTATAGCACTGTATCATTGACGCATGATCACATCGCTGATTAGCGCTGCTTTCGCACGTTTGGTACTGAGCCAGAAAGCGCTCGATAGAGTGCGTTCAGCAGCGCGTCAGTTGTCATTTATCACACGTTCAGACAGTTTTCAACCAAATAATGTTTTTTTTTTCTTTTTCAGGCATTTAAATGCACAAATACTAGCGAACCATTTATAATTTGAGAGAGAAAAAAACACATTGATGTCTAAGTAAGCAGAAATAATAAACCTTTCATATATAATTTTGAGACAAGTTTTTTTTTTTTTTTTTTTTCACAACAAATGCACATTTTAGCCTATAGGTAATTAAAAAGTCTTCTCCCTGTTCACCAGCTACTCAATTTCATGTCTTTCGGCAGAAATGGATGGATTTATGTTTTGTAAATGACAGGCATGTAGCCCCAAAAAGTGTCACGTGATGCTTGATACGTCGCCATGGAAATAGAAATAGAAATGTTCTACAATTACTCATAGACAGTAAAAGATACTCACATTGACTCTCTCTTAGTGTTAAGTATGGTAGCACAGCATTTTTAAATGACTGTCTTCATAGGTTTGTCTGCATCCATGTTGCATGTTTCCTCTCTCATTGATTTTGCCATTGTTAATAGGTTACCAATAAAATAGTTATTTTTTCACTGCCTTTTCCTTATTTTGTCACACGTAAGAACAATCCCTAAATTGAACTGAGATAGATGGGTGCCCTTGGTGAAAATTTTATCGCAATAAATATGAAACTGAACTGCTAAGTCATGAACATATTTTAAAAGCCTTCCTGATATAAATTAGTATACATTTCATATAGTAATTAACACTGAGACACTAATTTGTGCAAAAAGCACAAATGACTTGTTTAAGACTTGAATCTTAAACTCGACGACTTGCAACTTGACTTGGACTTGCCTGTCTTGACTTGGGACTTGAATGCAAAGACTCGAGACTTACTTGTGACTTGCAAAACAATGATTTGGTCCCACCTCTGCTTTCAATGCTAGCAGGCTAAAGTTAGCAATTCCCATATCTTCTACTGCACTTTTAATATGCATATTTATTTATCCTATTTTTTATCAACACTAAACTAAAGTACACTCAACTTAAACCAACACTCACCTAAAGTTAGTCTTTTAAAACAAAATTTAATAATACTGTCCAACGTAATGAACATGCATGCAGTGCAGTACATTATAATGTTGTGATGCCTAAATTCATTTGTAGTATTTAAAATGACAGATTTTATTTTAGTGTTTTAGCATTTTAACACTGTATCTGCAATTTATCTCAAAAGGAATACATATGCAGTTATGGTACAGTACAGTAATGTTGTGATAACCTAAACTATTTTATTTTTAATTTATTTATACAAAATAGTATATAGAGTTTTAATATTGCCCATTTAGTTGTTATATCGACTATAATAAGAAAAATATTTTCTGTTTATTGTATTGGCCAGAATTCAAATATCAGTACATCCTTACATTTAAGGAATCACAGTATTTGATCAGCATGAAAAAAAGAAAAGAAAAAGAAAACAGAAGGAAATAAGGAAAAATGTGCATAGTCTTTGTGATCATAATTTCTGTCCATCAATATGTAGTATGCACTGATTATTCATAGACAAACTCCAGAAAACGAAGCAGAATTAAGTGTTTTGCTGTTACTGTTTGCATGCAATATGCATCATACGGTCTATGAACAGATTGTGGGTGGTCAGTGGGACTGAACAGAAACTATTTACCACCTAGACTGACTCAAACATCACAGACTATTCCACAATACTGATGCCCATTTTTCCAAAGATATCTTAAGACTGGTTCAGTATACAAAACAATCACTTTGTCATTGGAAATAGCCATACAACCACATGTGAAGCTTCTACCAGCAGGGCCTCTAGATGAAAAAGACAAAGTTTTGAAAAGAAAAGCTTTTTAGCGAGCTAATTATTTCAGAGATCGACATTGCGTTAGAAGGTTTGGAATGAGGAAAATGTTATGTCATGGCCTGGCTCTTTAACCGGCTCATTAATTAAGCTCTGTTAGCATCTTGTCAGCGCTCAGCCGCTGTGACTTGTTTCAACATCGCCCACCCTTGAACGACTGTATGATCATTAATACACGCTTATCATTCTTTCATCCTGAATTCCATGGCCCACGACACCTGACGACATGCATTGAAAATGAATAGTTTATTCACAAATAGCAGAGAACTTCATCTGTGCTAAAGCGCTAAATTAGCTGCATAGTGTGGCATTTCACTACAGGGCACGGTGGCACATTTCTGAAACCGAGCAACGGAACGAGTGGGAGATTTTAGCAATTAAGATTTACAGAGAACATGATTTAGCATACTGAACAAAATTACACCTAAATTTAAGCAAACAACAAAGAATAATGCATTTTATGCAAGGTTGTTAGCATTGTTAGTATTTTTCTGCTGTGTAGCATTTATAGTTAATTCTAAAGTGATGGGGAAAAAAAATATTCATTTAAAGCTTTAGCTTTACTTCATGTTCTCTATCACTCTTTAACTGGAACATTGGAATCGTTGGTGCATAAACAAACAGCGAATACATCAACGATGAACATTCTTTGAACCGAGCGACGCTAAGCATGATGGGAGCTGTCAGTGACTCAGTAAAGCCTTTCATTTTAACAGTGCAGTCACAGTGATATCGATGAATATGCACGAGTAGCGCCTAATTGTGACCTTCCAGAACTGTCTCGTAGCCAATGGCAACAGCTTGGAGGTCATGGCAATGAAAGAGGACATGTAAGACAAGTGTTTCCTTGACACCCTCTGTATGAAATCCATGGGAGGAGCAGCCGTCCTCACAGCAACATTTGTCTGTAACATCAGTCATTTTCACTTGAGCCCACATCACTCAGAAACGTCTCTGATCCATCAACGGAGAAAGAGATGAGAGAGCATACCTGAGAGTTACAGAACTCAAGAGTTATGTGAGAGATATATAGAATGAGAGAACGCAGAGCACTAGAGGGGATCGTGGAAATTCGTCATATAATGAAGATTCTCTCGCCAACAATATGAAGGATGGAGAGGAGAATGAGGGGTGGGATAAAGTGGGAAAAGAGGACAGATGCACAGCAAGTGATTAAACCACATAAAGTAGTAACAGAAAGGAAACTGTCTGTTTAAAAAATTGCCAGTATCGATTACTGCAATGGGGAATAAGTTATCCTCATAGCCCTGTTCATGACTAGCAGAGACCACATTTACTTCATATAACAGCAATAGAGTGGTGCAGGTATGACGTCAGAACTCAGAAGTTTAATTTGGCGCTGGATCCTTCAAGATTTTCCTATGGGGTTTTAAAGGGGTTTGTCAATTTATGAATAAAATAAAGCTAGTGGTAAACAACGTACACTGCACACACTCACACCCCAAGCTGTCTTATCTGGTAAAACGTACGGTTTCAAAAATGAACATAACTGCTTTGAAATTCATGTTTTTGCTATGAAAGTGCTGTGTGTATAATTTACGTTGTAGAACAAAATGTCAAAGTATGGTCAGGTTATGTTTTTTTACAGGATTTATTTTACACACACAAAAAAAATCGAAAAACACCATTGGAAAATCTTGAAGGAACCATCAGCAAATTAGTCTTCTGGGTTCTGACTTCATACCTGCACGATGCTATTCAGAGATGCTATTGGTCATATCTGTAGTATGTACTGTATACTGTATACTGTCCGACAAGCCAGGCTGCTCTCACGCCACACATCATAGCATTATGATTGGTTAGATCACCTGTCAATCAAACTCCCAGCGAAAGGTCAATTATATGCCAAAATGTGCAGTGCGCAACTAATGCACACTACTGCATATGGAATACTGTCTCCCAAAATGCAATACATTCCAGTTGACCTCCCGACTGTGTGAAAAATTAACCAGAAGTAATATCAACTGCAATTTCTATATACAATTTCTAACAAAAAAATTTACATTTCCATTAGTAAAATCAATTGCAACTTTAACATCAATTGCAATTTTTAAAACGTTTTAATTAGTATACTATAACTTGATTGGACTAAGTAGATTAAAAATGCAAAATATACCATCTCAAAACCTTTGTCTTATCCACTGCCAACCAATAATGCTGCACTTATCAAGAATTTAAACTATTTAAACTAATAAACTTTGTCCAAAATAATGGTTGATACAGAATAGTGGTAGTGGTCCACTACATGCAAAAGAAGTGTGTAACTTTGGAGTTGGATTAAAATAATGTGTTCTTGAGGTTTTCGGACACTTAAAAGGCTAGTTACTCCAAAAATTTTAATTGTGTCATCATTTACTCACCCTCATGTCATTCCAAAGCAAAGAAGATACTGTGATTTTTTTTTTAATTATGTTTTATTAACAAAGTTCTGGAGGAGGACGTTCATATAATAAACCTAATTAACTTGAGAGGAGCGATAAGAAGTATATATACAGCAGAATTAACTCCATTCAATGACAGTTTATTCCTATCATAACCAGGGTGAGTACTCTGGGTTCGGGCCAAAGTCTTGCGGGTTTTGAAACGTGAGTAAATTATGACAATTTTCATTTTTGGGTGAACTATCCTTTTAAAGGTGCCCTAGAACTTCTTTTTAAAAGATGTAAGTCTAAGGTGTCCCCTAAATGTGTCTGTGAAGTTTCGGCTCAAAATATCCCATAGAGTTTTTTTAATTCATTTTTTTAACTGCCTATTTTGGGGCATCATTAACTATGCACCGATATATAGGCTGCGACCCCTTTAATTCTCGTGCTCCCCCTCCCCCGGAGCTCACGCTTGCCTTGAACAGCATAAACACAGTTTACACAGCTAATATAACGCTCAAAATGGATCTTTACAAGATGTTTGTCATGCATACTGCATGCATACATCGGATCATGTGAGTATAGTATTTATTTGGATGTATTACATTTGATTCTGAATGAGTTTGAGGCTATGCTGCGTGGCTAAAGCTAACATTACACACTGTTGGAGAGATTTATAAAGAATGAAGTTGTGTTTATGCATTATACAGACTGCAAGTGTTTAAAAATTAAAATAGTGACGGCTCTTGTCTCCGTGAATACAGTAATAACAGATGGTAACTTTAACCACATTGAACAATACATTAGCAACATGTTAACGAAACATTTAGAAAGACAATTCACAAATATCACTAAAAATATCATGGATCATGTCAGTTATTATTGCTCCATCTGCCATTTTTCGCTATTGTTCTTGCTTGCTTACCTAGTCTGTTGATTCAGCTGTGCACATCCAGACGTCCTGCCCTTGTCTAATGGCTTGATCATGGGCTGGCATATGCAAATATTGGGGGCATACACCCCGACTGTTACGTAACAGTCGTTGTTATGTTGAGATTCGCCTGTTCTTCAGAGGTCTTTTAAACAAATTAGATTTATATAAGAAGGAGGAAACAATGGAGTTTGAGACTGTATGTCTTTTCCATGTACTGAACTCTTGTTATTCAACTATGCCAATATAAATTCAATATGTAATTCTAGGGCACCTTTAAGTGTGGTAACTTAAGATCCAGATGTCACAAAACATTAACTTGTCATGAACAGTAACTTGTATAAACCTTAATTAAACAATTTAATTATTTTAAAAGGAACCTATGCCTGTATGATTCTAATGTCGAAGTCATCTTCAGCAGAGTCATTAGAATTCATTTGGCATGACCCTCATAATGCATTATGGGTATATTTGTATAAATTGTTGCTTGTCAACGTGTTTTATTTATTCTTGTCTATTAAAGTTCTTATTTCTTATGTAGCATTTTGGTCAACCTTGTTGTTTTAATGTGCTTTATAAATAAATAAGAATGAATGAATTCTGTAGTCACTTAATGTAAATGAGTTTAAACAAGTGCACTATAGGACTGCAGGAGTGCACTAGCTATTCTACACTATGGTTTTGGACACTATAAAATAGCTGAAATAGTGTGGTGTCCTTGGCAATGATAATAGTAGTAAAAAATGTCAGATCACAGTAGTCTGCTGCTTCTCCACAACCTCAATACTTAAATCCTGCAAGATGGGTATTTGCGCCATGCAAACTGCATTCGAGTGCTAAAACAACACAGGCAGCATGCGCAAATAAACGCCTCTGTCAAGGGTGCGGTTCATTCTCAGTGAAATCCCCCCGTGTGCGTTGCTAATGATGACCAGCTTTTCACTGTTTGGTCACAAACTGCTGCAACACATCCAGTATAGATCCAGATCAAAAGACGTGAACTAGACATCGGTAATAATAGTTCACACACACAGAAACTGTTAGTGGCACTGTGTCAAAAACAAAGTAAAAAACATTCAGAAAGAAGACTGCTTGACATGTTGTGAAACAGTTTCTGTGCGTGTGGGCAGCAGATTAAAGGGGATGTGCTGAGAAAGTGGGCACATCAGTGTGTGCGTGTGTGTGTGTGTGTGTGTGTGTGTGTGTGTGTGTGTGTGTGTGTGTGTGTGAATGTAAGTGATTGACTGCAGGTTGAACAGAATGAGCCATGCTCAAACCTTTGTCAATGTGACGGGAAGGGAATAAGTCACTGTATATGCATGTGTGTGTCACCAAATGACTCAACAGTTAAATACATGTGCATGAATATATGTCAGAAATGGGGCGTACAGTTATTGTGTCAAAAGTTTACTCAATTTAAAGTCAAAATAACTGAAAAATACATCAGCCGTTGTATATACATGCTGCCGTTGGGTGTCAACACATCCCCCAACCGCCCACCGCAATGAGAAATGCATGCATTTCTTTTATTTTTTCTTTTCTTTATATATATATATATATATAAAAGTTTAATGCATTATTGCATTAAATTAAGGATGCATTAAATTAAAAGTGACATTATCAAAATTGACATTAAAAACATTTATAATGTTACAAAAGGTTTCTATTATAAAAATGTTGTTCATACTGTTCATCAAAGAATCCTAACAAAAAAAATGTATCACGTTTCCACAAAAATATTAAGCAGCACAACTGTTTTTAACATTGATAATAATAAGAAATGTTTCAGCATATGTGACCAAAGTCCTCTAAGACAAGTCATTTCAATCAGCGGCCATCTTTGAAACGTCTCTCAGGCATCCAAGTGCAGCTCCTATCTCTTTGAATGGGGAAACATCAAATTCTCCAAAACTGTTTGTCAAGCTTTCGATTAAATTTCATATTTGAAATCACCAATGAAATCTTACAACAACTGCCTCATAAATTTTGTTCCCATTCAGTCGGTCACGTTCGACGTACGTCTCCGTTCCCTCCTTCAGGGAACGAGGGTTACCTTTGTAAAAACTGTATTTTTCAGGCTGCGCAGTCCTAAATGCGCTTCTCTTGTGCATCATTTCAGAGGCACGCGTCTGACTGTTTCTATAGAAACCGGACCTTCTAACAGCCGCTGCAGTGATGAGTTTACCAATCAGCAATTGGCTCTTATTTAGAAGGCGGGACTTATTCCGCCATATTGTGCATTGCACTTTCTCCCATTCATAATACAAGTCGCACAGGTATATTTGTAGCAATAGCCAAAAATACATTGTATGGGTCAAAATGATCAAGCCAAAAATCATTAATTAATCATTATTAAGTAAAGATCATGTTCCATGAAGATATTTTGTAAATTTCCTACCGTTAATATATATTAAAAAAAAAAAAAAAAAATTGTGAGTGGATATGCATTGCTAAGGACTTCATTTGGACAACTTTAAAGGCAATTTTCTCAGTATTTTGATTTTTTTTTCACCCTCAGATTCCAGATTTTCAAATAGTTGTATCTCAACCAAATATTGTCCTATCATCAATGGAAAGCTTATTTATTCAGTTTTCAGATGATGTATAAATCTCAATTTAAAATAAGTGACCCTTATGACAGGGTCACATACTGTATTAGAACGATTTCTGAATGATGATGTGACACTGAAGATGGCGATAAACTACATTTAAAATATCTTAAAACATAAAACAGATATTTTAAGTTGTATATATATAAAAAAAAATTCACAATATTACTGTTTTCACTGTATTTATTTTTTTATCAAATCAATGCAGCCTTGGTGAGCATTAGAGACTTCTTTCAGATACTCTCCTCAAACATTTGAACAATAGTGTATACAAAGACGGGGATTTTAAAGGCTAAATGAAGTTGTTAGAAATATTTTTTTTAGTTTTTTCCATTTTGGTAATGTAATTAAGTACAAGTAATTAGTTTTAATGGAATTAAAGAGTACAAAGTCCCCAAACTAATACTTAAGTATAGTAATGAAGAGCATTTACTCGAGTCCTTTACTGCCCTGCTCTGCAGATTTGTTTGCTGGAGAGTTTCTGCACAACAGGAAGTTGCGATGTTGGCACTTCTTGCTCCTCTCTGCTCTGTCATGTTCTCATTATCTCCCTCTCAACCACACTTGATTTGTGTCAGCCCTAATTAAAAGTGAGAAGAACAAACTCTTCCTATCACATCCATCCTGTGAACACAGTTTCCATCCAATCACAGCCTGTTTGCCAGTGCCTGCTATTTTCTCAGTCCCAAACACATACGCACACATAGATCTGTCAGCGCGGCTTCATCTTGACTTAATGGCTTATCTTTAATATGAGCCGTCTCATTTCTAGAGGGCGAGGGATGAGACGCTTGAGAGCTGTGTTTCCTGTTTGACTATGTTTAAGGTAATGACAACCAGTAGATTAAAGGCAACATGCTGAGTTTTATCCTGTTCCTGTCCGTCAGTGAAATCTCAACCTTAGTTTATGAATATGTATACACAAGATAAATATGCAAATAGCAGACATTCAGCATCTTACCAGCTGCATAAATCCACCAAACATACACTGACATCATGCTTTTGGCTTGCAGAAACATGGCAAGCAAATGATTTAATATCTCTCATCACTCCAAATACATCTATTCCCATAATCCCAAGAGGCTCTGTGCAAAATATATTTGAATATATTCAAAATATATAAGTTCCTAACCTCTCCCAGCATTTTTCAAGCCCTATTTAAAAAATACTAGCACACAAAAAAGGAGAAAAAAAAATCAAGACTTTTAGGTGTATATACATTACATATATACAGTATATATACATTTTATTGAATATATATATATATATTCAATAAATATTATATATATATATTCAATAAATATATATATATATATTCAATAAATATATATATATATATATTCAATAAATATATATATATATTCAATAAATATATATATATATATTCAATAAATATATATATATATATTCAATAAATATATATATATATATTCAATAAATATATATATATATATATAAAGTAGTGTCAAAAAATAATCCCAACTCATATCAATTTCATTCAAATGCAGTTGCTATGGGGGTATGTACAGTAGCAGCATAGCCATGTCAACAGTGTGTATGTATCAGAAATAACAGGAGGGGAGTCAAGAGGGCAAATTACACTGCAACATGCTTGTCAGGTAAATCTTTCAAAGGCAGAAAAAAGCAAGAGCTGTGAGGAAACTGAAAGAGCCCTGGAGACCAACCAATGACAGATCTGCTCCATCACACAACTGCAGGTGAGAAGAATACAGTATGAAATCATTCTACATGAAGACAGCAATTTAAAAAATGAGAGAGTGTGAATTTAACAGATCGTTAAAGAAGAGACTGAGATAAAGAGCTTTAGGGTGAAAAAGTTTAAATGAAATGAAACGGAAAAAAAAGATAAAGATAAAAGAAAAAAGATAAAAGTCTGACTGGGTCATGTTTAAAAGCTGCGGAGTGAATTCAGACAATGAGAATGTGATGGCATAGACAGGTCTGAATTGACAGGAAAGTGGTCAAAGGAGGTGGTTATTCTTTGAATGTATGTTCGGTGAATGCTGTGCTCAGATGTACAGGCTTTGACAAAGGTGCAAGTAAATCTAGCGTATTCTTCTAGCTTTAAAAAAGTAGCAAAGCTTACTCTGGAAAAAGAGAATTCTATCACAATAAAAACAGCCAACCAAGTTTCAAGCTCTCACGCTCACAGCAGGATACTTTCTTTGTGAAACTTCAAGAATTAATCATTTATTATCCAAAGTTAAACTTCCACAAACAATTTCTTATTATTCATGTTTGATGTTTAATATGAGGAACGGAACATTGGTACAATTGGTATAATGTCACTCAAAACTGCTCTTTTCCATACAACGATAAATGCCTGTACCAGTTACCATGAGATTAAAATTGACTATTCTTATTTATTTTATTTTTTTTACGGAATACTGCAGTTTATTTTAAATGACTGATCTCTGCACATCTTTTTTTTTTTTTTTTTTTTTTAATTCATGTGCCATCATAATCTTGGTTAAACATTATTTTGTTGGTCCCCTTTAGACTATAAGTAACGCTGCACCTATGTCTACTAACAGTATTAGAGTATTATTAGACTGTTATGGGTAGGGTTAGTAGAATAAGTTGACCTATACTTGCAAAGTGACTTACAGTCAGTAGAATGTCTTTTTGGGGACCATCACAATAAAGTGTTAGCAGATATTAAGCAGACAGTCTACAAATACTCTAACGAGAGTTAGTTGACATGTAGGTGCAGCATTACTTTACTTATAGTCAACAGAATGTCTAAAAAGGGGACCATCAAAAAAAAGTGTTACCGTAATCTTAAATCAAAATAACGTCTCGGTTACAAAGGTAACCCTCGTTCCCTGAAGGAGGGAACGGAGACGTACGTCGGACAGACCGACGAATAGGAATCTCGCTAGAGAGGCCAATCTACTTCGAGTGTAACTAAACGAGCCAATGCACATTGGCATGCAATCATATGTATCAGCTGCTCGCCTCGCAGCGCGGGTATATAATGAGCAGCAGGTGCGTTGCATCTTCAGGTTTTCGCTGAGGAGCCGAACCGGATAGGCGGCAGCATCAGCGGGGTACAGCGACTGTGGCGACGGGACGTACGTCTCCGTTCCCTCCTTCAGGGAACGAGGGTTACCTTTGTAACCGAGACGTTCCCATTCAGTCGGTCACGTTCGACGTACGTCGGACAGACCGACGAATAGGAATCCCTACCAAAGCGCCACAGGAGCTGCCCCCTTCCAGCGCTCTGTTGCAAGCCACCTGAACCCCCTTGCCTGAGGATGGTGGGACAGGGCTAACACAGAGAGAGTCGATCACTGCTGTTCCCCAAAACCCATTCAGTGAGACTATTGGATAACGCTGGGAAAGCGTACCCTTCGCTGGGAAAGGAACGCTGCGGAAGCCACATCCTTCCCCGAAGGAGTTATGTGGAGAAGTACATATGGACTAACCCTGTAGGGCTGTGCTACATATGGAAGAGCTGGGGTGACTCCAACCCGATGAAGGGTAGGTTCTCCCAGAGGGAAAGACACGGGCTTCGTTTAGGAGCAACCGTGGAACCAACCATATGGGATCCCCGTAGGGTCACACATATGGAACCCAGCCTAAACCCGGTTCTCAAGGATACAACGGAGTATAGGCCTGGCGCCAGACGCTCCGCCACGTCGGCTGCCGAAGGGATATTGGAGGACTCGACAGGGTCTGCCTTGTAGGGACTCTCTGGAGAAAAGAAGCGCATGTAGCGCAGCAAGCCGACACTAAGCCGGGGCCTCTCCGTGCCTCTGACCTGTGGCGAGAACATGGGAGGAGACCGGCTCGACACGAAGGCTATAGTATCTAGCGAACGTGTTAGGTGTCGCCCAGCCCGCAGCTCTACAAATGTCTGTCAGCGAGGCGCCACGAGCCAGCGCCCAGGAGGATGCGACACCTCTCGTGGAGTGAGCATGCAACCTGAGCGGGCAGGGCACACCCTGAGCTTGGTAAGCCAGGGCGATGGCATCCACTATCCAGTGGGCCATCCTCTGCTTGGAGACAGCCTCTCCCTTCTGCTGGCCTCCATAACAGACAAGAGCTGGTCTGAGGTCCTGAGGCTTTAGGTTCTGTCTATGTACAGTCGCAAAGCGCGGACTGGACAGAGTAAAGCCAGGGCTGGGTCTGCCTCCTCCGAGGGCAGCGCTTGCAGGCTCACCACCTGGTCCCTGAAGGGAGTGGTAGGAACCTTGGGCACATAGCCAGGCCGGGGTCTTAGTACCACGTGGCTATCACCCGGCCCGAACTCCAGGCACGATTCGTCGACCGAAAATGACTGCAGGTCCCCTACCCTCTTGATGGAGTCCAATGCCACCAGCAGCAAAGTCTTCATAGACAGAATCTTTAAGTCTGCTGACAGCAAAGGCTCAAAGGGAGCAATCTGAAGTGCTCTCAGCACCAGAGTGAGGTCCCAAGAGGGTATGGAGAGGGGACGAGAAGGATTTAACCGTCTCGCCCCCTAAGGAACCTGATGACCAGGACGTGCTGACCAACAGATTTGCCATCTAAGTGGTCGTGGTAAGCGGATATAGCAGCAGTATGGACTTTTGAGGGTGGAGGGGGGACAGCCTACACTCCAACCCTACTGCAAGAAGGAAAGCACGACTCTGATCGAGCATCTTCGGGGGTCTTCCCGGCGAGAAGGGCACCACTCGACGAACAGGTTCCACTTTGGAGGCGTAAGCACGTCTCGTAGACAGTGCACGTGCCGAAGTGATGGTGTTAAGTACCTCAGGGGGTAAGTCACCTAGAACCTCCGCATCCCGTCCAAGGGACCAGACATGGAGTTTCCAGAGGTCTGGACGCGGGTGCCAAAGAGTGCCCAGTCTCTGAGAAAGAAGGTCTTTCCTCAGAGGGATGGGCCAGGGAGGGGCTGTCGCGAGGAGTGAGAGTTCTGGGAACCAGGTCCGGTTGGGCCAGTAAGGCGCAACTAACAAGACCTGCTCCTCGTCCTCCCTGACTTTGCACAGGGTCTGTGCAAGTAGGCTCACTGGGGGAAACGCATATTTGCGCAGGCCCCGGGGCCAGCTGTGAGCCAGTGCATCTGTCCCGAGTGTCCCCTCGGTCAGAGAGTAAAACAACTGGCAGTGGGAGGTTTCTGGTGAGGCAAACAGGTCTACCTGAGCCTTTCCGAATTCTCTCCAGATCAGCTGAACCACCTGGGGGTGGAGTCGCCACTCTCCTGGCAGCGCAGCTCATGATAGCTCGTCGGCCACACGGTTGAGCACACCGGAGACATGAATGGCGCGAAGCGACCTCAGATGCTTCCGACTCCACAGGAGGAGATGGCGGGCGAGTTGTGACATGCGACGGGAGCGTAGACCACCTTGACGGTTGATGTTCGCAACGGTCGCAGTGTTGTCCATACGGACCAGTACATGCTTGCCCTGAAGCAGGCCTTTGAGGCGGCTCAGAGCAAGGCGTACTGCCAGCAACTCGAGGCAATTGATGTGCCAATGCAGATGGGGTCCCGTCCAAACCCCTGAGACTGCATACCCGTATTACGTGGCACCCCAGCCGGTGGCAGAAGCATCTGTGAACACCACAGCATGCCGGGACACCTGTTCTAGGGGCACTCCTGCCCGAAGAAACAAGGGGTCCGACCACGGACTGAAGGTTCGGCGGCACTCCTGAGTGATTGGCACCCGGAATGTGCCGCGCTGCCACGCCCATCTCGGGACTCGGCCGTGAAGCCAGTGCTGAAGCGGTCTCATATGAAGCAGACCGAGCGGTGTTACAGCCGCAGCAGCCGCCATATGCCCCAGGAGCCTCTGAAAGAACTTCAGTGGGACCGCTGTCCTGCCATTGAATGTATCCAGGCAGTTCAACACTGACCGAGCACGTTCCTCTGTGAGGCGTGCTATCTGCTCGACCGAATCCAACTCCATACCGAGAAAAGAGATCCTCTGCACCGGGGCGAGTTTGCTCTTTTCCCAGTTGACCTGAAGCCCCAACTGGCTGAGGTGTCTGAGCACCAAATCCCTGTGTTTGCACAACTGATCCCGGGACTGTGCTAGAATGAGCCAGTCGTCGAGATAGTTGAGAATGCGAACACCCCGTTCTCTCATGGGAACAAGGGCTCCCTCCACGACTTTCGTGAAGACGCGGGGAGACAGGGCCAGCCCGAAGGGTAGGACTCTGTACTGATATGCTCGACCTTCGAACGCGAATCTCAGGAATGGCCTGTGTCGCGGAAGAATTGAAACATGGAAGTACGCGTCCTTCAGGTCAATCGCTGCAAACCAATCTCGGGGACGGATGCACTCGAAAATGCGTTTCTGCGTGAGCATTTTGAATGGTAGCTTGTGGAGGCTCCGATTCAAAACTCGCAGGTCCAAGATCGGTCGTAACCCGCCGCTTTTCCTGGGTACAATGAAGTAGGGGCTGTAGAACCCCGACCTCAAATCGGCTGGAGGGACCGGCTCTATCGCGTCCTTCGCCAGTAGGACTGCGATCTCCGCACGCAGGACAGGGGCATCGGCATCTTTCACTGTAGTGAAGAGGACGTCCCTGAACTTGGGGGGGGGGAGCCGGGCGAACTGAATCGCAAAGCCGACCCTGATGGTCCGAAGGAGCCAGCGAGACGGACTGGGGAGCGCTAACCCGGCTCGCAGAGACCGTACAAGCAGGACCAAAGGGACCACCGGTGTACCCGCAGCAGGGCAGCGAGGTGGAACACAGGGACACGGCTCGGGGGGCTCTCTTTGTGAGGCGGCCCGAAGCGGCGTCACAGTGTGCTAGGCAACACTTACCTGGCTCCACGGATGGACAGAGGGAGCAGTCGAGGCTTTGGCTGCCCGCTGCTCGCTGCTGTCCGCTGGCGACAGAAGAGGGGGATGAGAGTGGTGAGGTTTTTCTCCTCCCACTGCTCTCCAAACCCTCTTCAGACCTGGAAATGGAGGAACTGCTCTTTAAAATTTGGGTACCGCTGCCTCTTGGGTCAGTGGCTGAACAGAAACAAACCCAATAAAGGATTTACCACCTGGCCCTCCTCCAGGGGTGGAAGAGCAGCCCCACCCATCTCTGGGTCGCCCGTCTCAGGGGTGATTCTCACCAACCAGTTAAACAGCTGCAGAGACGGGAGGCGTCATCTCCCCGCAATGGATACAGCAGAGCCTGCTGGGCCGGAGTTTCTTGCAGGGGACGACACCCTTGGCGACGAGCAGACTGAGGGGCGGCCCAAGAGGAACTCAATGGTTTGTCATGGGAAGCTCCCCTATCCGCTACTAACTGAGGAGAACCGCTGGGCTCAGTCCTCGACAGTGTCACCGAAAGGCCACCTCGTAAGATGGGAGCATTGAGAAAGCATTTAGCTTGACAACCTCTCACACCTCACAAGGTAAGCCAGGGGGCACTTCTGGACCACGGAGGTGGACATCGTCTGGCTGAGGGCCTGCGCCGTGACTTTGATCACGGTTAGTCAACAAGCGCAGCTCAACCCCAGCACAGAACTACCCTCCTGCAAAAAGAGTGCCTTGGCCTCACATGCAGGGTGGGTGTGGTCTGTGTACAGCCACCCCATCCAAGAGGGTAGTGAGAGAGGAAAAACTTATGCAGATTGGCACCTTTGGCATTCCATATTTATGGCACCAATATACCCCCATACTGCCAAGTTTTCCATGCACATCTGGAAGACCCAGGAAAGCATGGCTGTAAACTCTGAATCTGAGTCAGCATAAGCACACACCATTACAGTGGGCAGCGTCACCCTCATTTCCAGAGCATAACAGCACTCTCTCCGATGCTGCAATCGACGTCTGTCCCTCAGCTGGAGCTCTGAATGAAATGCTAGGTTCCCCTATGAAAAGGACCAGCAATCCAATCCAGAAACTGCACAGCTTGCAATGCGCTAGAGAGGGAGGGGCCCTAGGGGGTTGGTTCCCCGAAGGAACCCCTCAACCTCATGTCACCCAAGCCATATCAGCAAAGTAGACCTCTTCTGGTGCACCAGAGAGGGCGCTACAATGGAGATTACGCAAGGGAACCGCGCATCTAGAGCGCCGAGCGAGCGCTGGGTTGCCGTGACAACCCGCGCTGCAGCCCGGCAGCTCGACGGCACACGACACGCAGAGGAGCGAGAGGTTTGCTCTCGCTGATCTCCGCGGTCTCCCAGAGTGTCGGGCAGAGCCGCGGCTGTGCTTTTACACACAAGCGGCAGCTGGCCAACAACAGAGGGGACTCAAGCTTCCCGGAGAAAGAAGAGTCACGACCGGCGTGTCGACGTGATCATGTTCTCATATGAAAACATGAACACCCACGAACATAATTTCAGCACGCGCCCAGACATGCGAAACTGTGATCGTGGCCGTCAGTGAGGACAGGAACGATCGCATCCAGAAACACAAGTAAGATGTCGTCTTTAAAAAGACGCGAATCTACTTGTGTAAGCTCTTTCAGGGACTTTACTCTTTTAGAAGTGCTGAAGCACGCAGGGGAACGGCCACCGCAACACAGACAGGGATTGTGTGCAGCCTGTCATGTGCTTTCTCTCTCTTTGAAGGCGCTCACTCTTACCAGCCGTAAAAACGGCTTTTCAGCGCTCAAAAGCGCACCGTACCGGCCATGAGAACAGCCTTCTGACGCTGTCAAACAGCTATTTGCTCAAAAACGGCAAACGAAACAGAAAAAGAGAGGACGTCGACCCCGCTGCTGTGCTGTTCGCCCGCACTCGGAAAAAAAGAGAAGTTCAACCAAAAGCTTGACTCGTCTTCTAGCAGACACTCGCTTGTAGAGAACAGGAACAAACACCGTTCGGCTCCGAAGCGAAAAGCTGAAGATGCAACGCACCTGCTGCTCATTATATACCCGCGCTGCGAGGCGAGCAGCTGATACATATGATTGCATGCCAATGTGCATTGGCTCGTTTAGTTACACTCGAAGTAGATTGGCCTCTCTAGCGAGATTCCTATTCGTCGGTCTGTCCGACGTACGTCGAACGTGACCGACTGAATGGGAACTTCCCTTCCCTCTTGCAATGACTTCTATTCTCTTCTCTGATGATGTGACTGTCAGTCACATGAGATCACAGCAATAGCTAACAATCCAACAATCTAATCACTTCCCCATGGATACATTCGAGAAGCCATTTTATTCAGATATACGTCACAATATGGAAGAAAAGACTATTGTGTTAGCTTTAAACAGTGGCTGGCAAATTCTGTTGCAGTTTTGCTCAAAGGGGACCTATTATGCCCCTTTATATAAGATGTAATATAAGTCTCAGGTGTCCCCAGAATATGTCTGTGAAATTTCAGCTTAAAATACCTCACAGATCAGATACCATGTTGTAAAGACCAATTTCTGAGTGCAAGCAAAAACATGCTTTTTGTGCATATGCCTTTAAAAGTGCCATTGAACGTTTTTTTTTTTACAAGATGTTATATAAGTCTAAGGTGTACCCCATAGATTTTTTTTTTAATTCATTTTCTTAACTGCCTATTTTGGGGCATAATTAGAAATGTGCCGATTCAGGCTGCGGCCCCTTTAAATGCACACTCTCCCCGCCCACAGAGCTCGCACTTGCCTTAAACAGTGCATAAACAAAGTTTACACTGCTAATATAACCCTCAAAATGTATCTTTACAAAGTATTTGTCATGCATACTTCATGCATGCGTCAGATTACAGTATGTGAGTATAGTATTTATTTGGATGTTTGCATTTGATTCTGAATGAGTTTGAGGCTGTTCTCCGTGGCTAACAGCTAATTTTACACTGTTGAAGAGATTTATAAAGAATGAAGATGTGAAGTGTTTATGAATTATACCGACTGCAAGTGTTTAATAATGAAAATAACGATGGTAACTTTAACCACGTTTAACAGTACATTAGCAACATGCTAATGAAACATTTAGAAAGACAATTTACAAATATCACTAAAAATATCATGTAATCATGGATCATGTCAGTTATTATTGCTCCATCTGCCATTTTTCGCTATTGTTCTTGCTTGCTTACCTAGTCTGATGATACAGCTGTGCACAGATCCAGATGTTAATATTGCCTTCCCTTGTGTAATGCCTTGAACATGGGCTGGCATATGCAAATATTGGGGTTGTACATATTAATGAGCCCGACTGTTACGTAACAGTCGGTGTTATGTTGAGATTCGCCTGTTCTTCGGAGGTCTTTTAAACAAATGAGAGTTACATAAGAAGGAGGAAACAATGGAGTTTAAGACTCACTGTATGTCATTTCCATGTTCTGAACTCCAAGGTAAATTCAATTTTTAATTCTAGGGCACCTTTAAATGCAAATGAGTGGCTGCTCCCCACCCCTTTTCCATGATCACAGCTCCTGCCTGCATCGGATATTGTGACAAATACTAACAAGACATCTGCTTGGTTTTGATTATCATCTACTGTATATATCGCGATCACACTCACAGACAGTGCAGTTCATCTTCATCATGAAAATGTATTATTTCCATGTTTTAAAGCTATATCAGTTTAAACTTCTAATTTATCCTTTTCTGAGCGCACACATCTGATGTACATGCATAGAAAGCTGACTGTCAGACGGCACGTCTCCTGAGTATTAAACTAAATTGTGCTTAAACTGTCAAATTCACACAAGGTTCTGTCAAAAACACACAAAGTTCACATAAACACAGTCGGTTATATCTGTGAACGTAATCAGCAGGGGCAGAAATCGCATGTTTTTATTAGATCTGTGGCGCATTCCCTTCAAAAATGAAATTAATCCACTGCGTCTTCAGCAGCTCGGATGTTGGGAGTAAGTAAAGACTGTTATGTTCACTATTACATTCGACAACAAAACACCTCAATTGCTTACCAGACATTCTTGTCCCTACAGAGACAATGGCAGATAGTGTACAACTCGCTCAGGGTGGAAACTATGCTAATACGGCAGAGTATGTCAGCAGTCGTGGGTGGGGCCTGAGCAATGTGACGTCACATTGTCCAGAAAATGAAAACGGCTTGTTGAGGTTTTATGGGGATTTAAGAAAGGAATGGGTAGATTTTTATCATTATAGGGTGGTGAATTTTGCATAATAGGTCCCCTTTAAATAAATAAATAAACATAATATGCAAGGTGGATGCATATCCGACTGCAGCTTTATACCGGAGTTAGAAGTTATTTACGATAATTTTACAGATAAATGAGCCAGATCAGATTAGACATCCAAAGTCTAATAGAAGCACTTTGGTACAACGTCAAGGTGCATATTAATGAAGGAGGTTTTACGCAACAATAAACATAAGCAATGATTTTAGAGGAAACAATTCACCTTCAATTAATTTTATAATCATAATGATTATGCTGACTGAGGTGGTGATAAATAGCTCCACTTTTGCTTATGATGAACAAAACCCATTAGCTGGCAGTTCTGCTTTCCAGAATCATAGTGCTATACTTAGGCTGAGCTCCAAGGAGCATTGAGATGAGATGACGATAAGACTGCATTGCTGTCAAAATTTATCTACGAGTTCTTTTGTAAAGCATTTTCACTGTATGAATGTGAAAATGGACCACTGGGGCCTTCCAAGTACACTCTCACACGCACAATTGTGCTAATATCTTTTATTGGGGCCTGAACTTCTGCACCCTCGGGCTGTAATAAAGCTTTCCACCTGCGCTGAACATCTTAGTTCTATCCAAACACAGATCTGACGCACCAGAGAAAAAGAAAACATATTGGATGTTCCTCATTAAAGCTGCTGTGTGGATTTTGTTCAGTATTAAAACATTTTCCTCTCACAGAGACAACTATAAGTACGACATTTCTAAGCACACTTCTTGAAGGCTGTAAACACTGTGACGCTTTCAGTATTACTCAGTTTGTTTGTCTATAATACCTTGAAAAAGCTTTCTGTTCGCATTCTCATTCATCTCAATAGCAGTTGCTAAGCTAGCGAACACTGCACACTGCAGATTTAATAGGTCTGTTCACACAAATATGAAATTCTGTAAATAAATCAATAAAGCGATATTGTCCGCTGGTGTGGACTCTAATATTGTTATTGTTATATTTTTATAGTATTGTTCTTGGTGTGAATGAGCCTTAAATGTGCCCTAGAATCAAAACTTGAATTTACCTCAAGAGTTCAGTACATGGAAAAGACATACATTGAGTTTCAAACCCCATTGCTTCCTCCTTCTTGTGTAAATCTCATTTGTTTAAAAAAATTCCGGAAAACACGCGGATCTCAACATAACACCGACTGTTACGTAACAGTCGGGATCATTAATATGTATGACCCCAAAATTTGCATATATGCCAGCCCATGTTCAAGGCATTAGACAAGGAAAGGCAGTATTAACGTCTGGATCTGTGCACAGACAAGGTAAGCCAGCAAGAACAACAGCAAAAAATGGCAGATGGAGCTATAATAACTGACATGATCCATGATAGAATGATATTTTTAGTGATATTTGTGAATTGTCTTTCTAAATGTTAAATGTGGTTAAAGTTACCATCGTTTCTTACTGTATTCACGGAGACAAGAGCTGTCGCTGTTTTAATTTTTAAACACGTGCAGTCTGTACAATTCATAAACACAACTTCATTCTTTATAAATCTCTCCAACAGTGTAGAATTAGCCGTTAGCCACAGAGCATATAGCCTAAAATTCATTCAGAATCAAACGTAAACATCAAAATAAATACTTTACTCACATAATTTCGAAGCATGCATACAACATGCATGACGAACATCTTGTAAAGATCCATTTAAGGGTTATATTAGCTGTGTGAACTTTATAAATGCACTGTAATATAGTCGAGAGCTCGTGTGGCAGGGAGCAGGCGAATTAAAGGGGCGGCGCGCTGCCAAAATCAGTGTATAGTTAATGATGCCCCAAAATAGGCAGTTAAAAAAATTAATAAAAAAAAAATCTATGGGGTATTTTGAGCTGAAACTTCACAGACACATTCAGGAGACACCTTAGACTTATATTACATCTTGTAAAAAAGCATTCTTGGGCACCTTTAAAGGATTAATTCATTTCAGAATTAAAATTTCCAGATAATTTACTCACCCCCATGTTATCCAAGATGTTAGAAATTATGGTTTTTGAGGAAAACATTCCAGGATTTTTCTCCATATAGTGGACTTCAACGACTACCAATGGGTTGAAGGAGGTTAAAAAGTACATTTTATTTTATTTATTTATTTATTTATTTTAGAAAATGACTGATTGTTTCACTAGATAAGAGCCTTATTCCTCAGCTGGAATCGTGTAGAGCCCTTTGAAGCTGCATTGAAACTGACATTTGGACCTTCAACCCATTGGTAACCGTTTAAGTCCACTATATGGAGAAAAATCCTGGAATGTTTTCCTCAAAAAACTTAATTTCTTTTCGACTGAAGAAAGAAAGACATAATCATCGGACTGAACGGATTGAACAGAAGCAATGAACAAGAGAGCATAAAAGCACACATACCCATGATGTAATCGCCACAGAAAGTAGTTTACCAGAAAGTTCACTTTGGCAAGCTGTTTCAAACTCCACATGAAATTTATTTTTTGCTCGATATGGTATCACACCAGTTCTCTTGAAGTGTATCAGGGCCTTTAATGTTTGACAAAGATGCACCAAGCTTCAGAGAAAAAGGCTACATGGTGTCCAGTTAAGAAGCCACTCAGGATTTCAAGCAATTTTAAGGTGATATCAACCTAATTTCCCTGATGCAATGAGAAACATGTGTACTTGTGAATGCCACAGAGGAGGAAAGAGTAAGAGGCCTACATCTGTTTTCAGCATATGCTTTAGGTCTGAGATCTATATAATTTGACAGATAGGAGAAACTATCCTCTGCCTCTCAAGAGTGCATACTCAAGTGTGTCAATCTACTTCAGCACACATCGCCATCCAGCAGCTCATCTCCAGCTATATGGCATTTCATAAAGATCAAAAGGTGAAGGTGACGGCATTCGCTGCTGAGGAAAAAATCATTCTCATCAATCCCATCATCCCCTGCATGCCAGCAATCCCAGAAGTAGGTCACAGTTTGTTTCATGTGGCTCTATAATGAGACGTCCTGTAATTATTAATTGTCTTTTCTGAGCTAGATATATGCTTTTCAGAGAAAGCACACTCCTGCCCGCAAGTAATCGTTATAGTAATGGATATGCTAGGCTTTTTCTTGCTCTTTTCTTCTCATTCTTTCTTTCTCTGCCTATTTTGTCATTCGTCATTCCATCGTTCTTTGTCAGGCTCTCGGCATTGAGTAGCTGTGCTGTCATTTTCTTTCTCCTTCATAACCCGCCTTTTTTTTTCCAGAAAGGAGAGCATCTGGAGTCACGGGAGCCTGCCTGTCATTTTAACAGCTGCAAATGCAGTGCAGGTTGAGTACAGCCACTACATTAAGTGGGCTGCATTACTCACATGCAGAATAAATGGGGAGAAAGTGAAACAGGTGCATGTGTGTGTGTGTCACAGGTGAGCTGCCATACTGGGAGGACAAGGAATACTACAGAGACAGTTAAAAGGAGAAGTTCAAATGGAGTGTGATAGGAGGAATTGGGCAATTAGATGGGGAGTGAGAGTGATGCCAAAAAGAACAAGGGGCCCCAAAATCCCAGAGAAACCATGTGTAAATGCACTGCAGATGCTACCTTTTCCATGTTTTATTGCACAACGGGGTCCAAAAGTCTGAGACCACTTGTGGAAATGCCATTTCTTTTTCCAATTAAACAGATTTTTACATAAAAAAAAAAAAAAAAGATCAGTTTTTAAAGACTGGTGAATTTCAGAATGTCTTAGTATTATTTTTTTAATGACTTCAGCACTTGATCTCTTAGTGTGCATCAATTTTACAAAACCCTACATTTTTCAGCTTACTTAAAATTACACATTTTTATGTAGTCTCAGGCTTGTAGACCTCACTATATAAATTACTGTTCAAAAATGTGTGGGTCAGTAAGATTATTTAAAAAAATAATAATAATAATGGTTGCACTTTATTTTACAGTTTGTGCACTTATGTGTACTTAAACTGTACTTACCTAAGAAAGTACTAGGTAATGTAAGGTAACTACATGGGTTAAAGGATTAGTTCACTTTGAAATGAAAATTAGCCCAATCTTTACTCACCCTCAAGCCACCCTAGGTGTATATGACTTTTTTCTTTCTGAAGAAGACAATCAGAGAAATATTAATAAATATCCTGATGCATCCGAGCATTATAATGGCAGTGATAGGGTTCAATGAGTGTGAGCTGAACAAAGTGCTTCCATCAACATCCATCCATCATAAACGTGTACTCCACACAGCTCCGGAGTGTTAATAAAGTCCTTCTGAAGTGAAGCGATGCATTTGTGTAAAAAATATCCATACTTAAAGAAGTTATGAAGTCGAATATCAAGCTTCTGCCAGACCGCCTTCCATATTCAATATAAGCAGAAAGTGTAAACATCTTGCTTACGCTATGCCTTCCCTCTTAAACTTACGGAAAAAGTGTAATTGATGCAACGCCAGTTTACACTTTCTTTGTAACTTGTATATGGAAGGCGGTCTGGCAGAAACTAGATATTTGACTTCATAACTTGTTTAAATATGGATATTTTTTACACAAACGCATTGCTTTGCTTCAGATGGACTTTATTAACACTCCAGAGCCGTGTGGAGCACATATTTATGATGGATGTGGATGGGAGCACTTTGTTCGACTCATACTCATTGAACCCTATCACTGCCATTATAAAGCTCGGATGCATCAGGATATTTATTAATATTCCTGCACACTCTAAAAAATAAAACATTGGTTCAAAAAAGAAAAAAAGAAAAAAAAAAAAAAAAGTTTACGTTTTCCACTAGAATTTTGAACTTAAGCCAATTGGGAGAATTACATTTATTCAAAGCAATATTTTGAGTCGATTCAACATAATGTTTTAAGTAAGGTGAAGACGCTTTTTGGACACAATAAAATGTATTTCTAAGTAACATGAACTTACCAAGCATAAACCCACATTAACATAAACTCTTCTAAATTAGCATAACAAAACAGTAATTACTGCAACATATCCCTTACCATTAATCTTGTGCAAAAAACATTACACTTAATTTTAGCATTTACTCTCCCATTCATGTGCCATGGGCAAAGCATGATGGGAAATATAAAACCCAGCCCAGTTTCCCTTAACTTAAGTTCGTCTAAATTAAAAAAAGTGTTCATACAACTCAAAACAATGAAACACGTTTACAAGTCATCAGATTGTATTTTACATTAACAGAACTTAAAATTAAATACATTTTTGATTAACTGAAAATAGTATATCGAATCAATAGGCATAATTTGTGTGTCATCCAAGCTCCATAAAATAACAGTTACAAGTAAAAAGTCTAACAGCATTTCAGAACTTGATTTTTTATTTCACAACAGTATATAGATTTAAGTAATGACTAAAGGTCCCCTGAATTAGTTTTTAGAGTGCAGTTATGTCCATCAGAAACAAGTCATATAAACCTAAGATGGCTTGAGGGTGAGTAAAGTTTGGGCTAATTTTCATTTCAAAGTGAACTATCATTTAAGGTTTGGATTAGGGGTAGGTTCAGGGTTAGTATCCTAGTTATTACCCAGTTACTGCAATTATTATACACTGTGAAAAAGAATTGTTGGTTTAACTTAAATAAAGTAAGTTACCTGGCTGCCTTAAATGTTTGAGTTCATAAAAAAATAAAAAATTGAGTTTATACAATGAAGACGATTGGTTTAATCAACAGAAACTCAAAATATTATGTTATCTGAACTACATTAATTATCTAAGTTGATTTGACAAAAGAAAAAAATTTATTATGACAAATCATGAAAATGATTTTTTACAGTGCAATAACTACATAGTATGTAGGGAACATGACTGTAAAATAAAGTGCTACCAAAGTTATAATACTTTTATTCAGCAAGGATACATTAAATTGATCAAAAGTGACAGTAAAATCATTTATGATGTTACAAAAGATTTCCATTTCAAATAAATGTTGTTCTTTTGAACTTTCCTTTCATCAAAAAATGAAAAATAGAACACTATTGGAAATAAATATAAACACTCAAATTATATTATCAGCACAACAATTTATCAGCACATTTCATTTTTTCCCCCATCACATTGTCCTTTATTGACTCCATAGGTCTCAGACTTGTAGACTCGTATATACACTCAAATATTGGGGAGCAACTAAAGTGATGCTGCAATTTTTTAGCAGAGTGTCAATAATAGCTCAGCTGCTTTCAAAAAGGGTACAGAAGCTTTCATAGTAACAAGCTACTTTAGCAAGACCAAGCGCTACATTGCTGTTTTTTGTGCGGTCTTCGGGGTCTTTTTGACCTGCAAATGATGTTTGCTCAAATGGAAAAAAAAAAAAAGTTATCTTTGTGCAAATGGCATGAGACCTTGTACGGTGGTTAACACTTTTAAGATCTACAAATAAAAAAAATAAAAAAAAATTGGAGTGATATCTTGTTTTTATGTTAGTGAAAAAAAAAAAAAAAAAAAGGTTACGTTCGTGGTCTTTGGGGTAACAAAATGTAACCCCGGGCAACAAAATGTAATTTTACTCTGTTTATTAATGTTTTTTCTCAACATTTGTGCAGTTTTTGGAGGATTCATTATATCTTTTAAATTTATATAAATAAATTGAAAAATATATTTTGAAATAGGTTTTTATGCTTTTTATGTAAAATTCACAAAAGGCCCAGATTTCTAACTTTCATTCATGTGGATAACATGGATAATTTGACATGTTCAGTGTAAGATTTTTGCCCATCTTTTGAAAAATGCAGTTTTAAAAGTAAAATAAAACTATCACTTTTACCAGAAAATTTTTGATTTCATAACATTTAGATATGAATCCAACTGAAAACAACTTGTGAAAAGACATCTTTCAGTCATTCTTATAGCACATAGCAAATAGTGGAGTTCTGCAGCCATCTACTGGTAAAAATTTTAGGTTTTTTTTTTACTTTTATAACTGCATTTTCCAAAAGATGGGCAAAAGTCTTACACTAAACCATGTCAAATTATCCATGTTATCCACATGAATGAAAGTTGGAAATCTGGGCCTTTTTATAAAGTAAATTTTACATAAAAAGCTGCTTTTGCATATTATTAAAAAAAAAAAAAAAAAAAGATATCACAAATCCTCCAAAAACTGAACAAATGTTGAGTAAAAACATTAATGAACAGAATAAAATTACATTGTTTATTATATTGTTACAAAATTGGGACCCGAAGACCACGAGTGTAGCCCATTAAACGAAGACCGCACAAGGGTTAATGTCACACTGATTCCACATGAAACTTCACGGCCAAACCAGCTGAGGTAAACAAACACACACTATTTCTCTCACTCTCTCACACGTAGCGTTGCAAAGCCTGAATCATTCTAATAAATCACTTTACTCTATTCTATCAACTATCCATTCTGAACATGTAGTGTTGGAAAGTTCAATTCAATTAAATTCATTACTACTACTTTTTGTTTTTATCCTTTATCTGGCAGAATCTTTTTGTTTACCTACTTCAAATCATGAGTAAACTGTAGATTCAGAAGCTATAGTTTCAAAGTACCTCCCCCAACCATGATACACGAACACAGGCAGAAATGCATACCAACTGTGGAAAAGAAACAGACAAACATTACTTATGTGTACTGAACATTGCATTATGCAGCAAACCTCTACCAGGAAGATGCATTACACATTAAAACCATGTAACATTTATAAATCCACCTGACATTAAAGAGAAAGCATCTTTAAAACCCCACTTCCTCTCTACCTCTCTTCACAGAGACAGCTCTCAGTGAGTTCAGCTCACCAACATAGAGGCTGTGTGGAACAATACACAAATTGCATGAATTAATGCAACATCCCTGCGCAACAATATCAAGCAATAATGAAAGGCCTTTTTTTTTCTTACCGAATAGTGTGTGTTGATAGATGAGGCAGAGGCAGAATGGGGACACTCTGCTTAAAGTGATGGCTGATGGGACAGGCAGGCGCAGCTGTGTGATCAACGTTGCCTGCTGTCGTGCCCACATGAGCAAGCAACGCGCAGAGACACAACACCTTTCTCTTTAGCACACCTGCAGTCAGCCACAGCCCAACCCTTCACCTTTAGGCAGATGGGAAACTGTTTGTTTCAGCTTCACACAATGAATGCAGAAATGAGAGATGTAGAAGTCTGCTAAATTTAATAAGATGTGCTCATGTGACTAGCAGGGATGTAGAAATGTTATTATAGAGCTTGCTGGATTCCACCATAATGAGGTAACTAAGATTTATATAGATTTCCAAGAAACACGTGGCCATGTAAAGAGGAGAGAGAGAGAGAGAGAGAAAAAAAACAAAGTTTCACACTTCAATTAATAAGTTCTAATGTTTTTTGTATATTGCAATGGATGGATGGATGGATGGATGGATGGATGGATGGATGGATGGATGGATGGATGGATGGATGGATGGATGGATGGATGGATGGATGGATGGATGGATAGAACGTTAGACAGAACGAAATAACGCTAGAGAGAATGACAGACAGACAGACAGACAGACAGACAGACAGACAGACAGACAGATAGATAGATAGATAGATAGATAGATAGATAGATAGATAGATAGATAGATAGATAGATAGATAGATAGATAGATTAACAGACAGACAGCTAGAAAAGTAGACAGTTAGACAGAACGATAGATCATTATATATACACTGTAAAACTGAACAGTGAAATTAATTAAATTAAATGAGTTTGTTTCACTCAAATAATAAAGAAAGTTCATTGTACTTAATAGAAAAAAGTTGCATGAACTCAAAATTTCATTGTAGTAAGCGGAACTTAATATGATTGAGTTTTTGCACAATATTAACATATGGAGATAATAAATGTTTAATGTTGTGTAATGTTGGGATTCAGGCGGGTTCTGTCATGTTAGTTTTGTACTGTGGCGAAGAGTAGAGCCTGTGGTTAGTTTGAGGATGAGCTGCAAAACATTTAAGACCACATATGTTGTTTGATTACATGTATGCAAGTATGTAATGACAGTCTCTCTGATAGTTATAATAGCATGTGTTATTTGCTTTGTAACATTTAACCAAGATCTGAATGTGATGTTTATGTAAATTAACTGTATGTAATTAACATTATGATGAGTTGAGAAAGGGATGCTGGTGACGGGATTGTTAGTGAGAGACACCTGTGCACCACACTGGCCTTGATCCGCTTCCATGGCTCTCAGCCCCGCCCCACTTGTCACAAAAAGTTCTACCAACTTTTAAGAAAATGAGTTAGTTTACTTAAATGTTTTGAGGTAATAAGTTTCCTCAAATGTTTTAAGTATTCTGAACTTATTGAGTTTTACAGTGTAGAGAATGGCAGAAAAACAAACAGTAATCTTGAATCATGACTGCTATGAGTTACAGGCAGTAACCCAGCTTTATATTAGTTGGATGATGATGAATATTGTGAGAAAGCACTCCACTTTTATGGCAATGTTTGTTAGCGCTCTCTGTCGTGCTGTAATTTGCTTACAAACAGCCTGATTATCTGCCGCTACTTTGAAAGGAGATCAGACATTGGAGTCTCATTATAGAGTGACTCAGTAGAAATGCCTCAGTTCCCCAGACACAGACACCCATGGGACGACTGCCTTCAGAAACAGAGGACAAACATTTCTTGATAGTTTATTCTATTTTTATTTTCTTTATTTATTTTTGAATGGTCTTTGCTCTAGAGGAATCATTTCTTCCAGAGCAAATGGACAGCAAGTGACTTTGAACCACAATAGCAATGATCTTGCTAATAAAAAGAGCTGAGATTAGAAATAAATGTCAGTAACAGGTTACATTATGAGTGCACTGTAAACCAGACAAAAAACTTTTTACTGACATTCTGAACCTCCGAGCTCTGGAAAATAACATTAATTCTAAATCTTTAATTAAAAATTCTGTCGTCTCTCGGTTCTGCATACTAATGCCAATCACCCTGTATCAGTAGTTTTTTTTTTTTTTCATTACTTCTGCTTAAGATGTGAACTATACGATTGTGACAGAAATCATAATCATCGGGTTATACTTCCCCCTGATTTTGTGACCATGATTATTAATTTCAATCCATTGAATTTAGATTACTGTGATGATTGACCATGGCTCCTGCATCCCCATGACTCTACATCCAACAAGAAGATTGGATGGATGGATGGATTTATAGCGGTTTAATGGTATGTAGGCTTATTCGTCCCGACCGTCATGGTACGGGCATCGCAGTTCAGTACATACAGTCAGTCACAAGTGATCCACACTCCAATCCAGAAGGGGGCACACGCGGTAATGCATTGTAGCCTAACCACTTTTAGCCAGCATTAACCACCAATAATCACAATAAGCTCTGCGTTATGTTACTTTCGATAAGAAACAAAGGGTCATCTTTCAAATTCTGTCCATTTTATCATGAAATTCAAACAATAAATGACATTATGACACTTTGTGATGTGGTGTAAGAGACACTGGCACCTCAGTTCAAACGGCAGCACAGAGTGAACACGATCATCCCTACTTCTTCACTATTACTAACAGAATGAACATGAATGAACATCTGAAGGTATGTTGAAAGATACAGTACAACTTTACTGAAACTTATCATATCTCGTGTAATCACTCAATCAGAGTTTCAACCACTGAAAGACGCCAATAAAAAAGCTTGTAAACAATGTCACATAGTATGAATGCCATTCTGTGTCCACAGCCTGTTAGTTCACAAGAGAAATGAACTCTTTCGCTAAATATATGCAATATATTAGCCTATACTGTGTATAATGTGTAATATAACAAAGTGCATGAATATAAGCATTCAGTACCAATGTATTTGGTAATTGCCAACTGATATCATCACAGTACCGTGGTATCGCCAGCATTTTTTAGGTAACGTCTTTTTGAAGACTGGAAATTGGAAATTTTTCATTTGAAAAAATATGGTGTTTAAGAGTCTAAAGTGGTTTGGCAAGACTATAAGTGATAACATTCCACCACAGACTGAAAATTCAGTACTGCGTGCGGACTCTCTTCTCCAGATCTTTGAAAGCAAGCTCTGCGAGAATAAAGAGGATCGATTTTAATTGCTTGTTTGAAGGGCTATGCCGGACAGAGAGAGACAGAGAGTAATAGGGAGAGATGACAAAAGACTGGGTCTGAAATCCTTCCTGAATAAAAGAGGTCTCTGACCCTGGCCAACATAACATCATACTTGACACAGGCCACGACTGCAAACATGGCTAGTCAGAAAAGGACAAAGGGATATGAGGACCACCTGCTGCTTACTCCATCTTTACCACTGCAAGCACATTCTTATTTATCCCTTCAGTTTGTTACTTTAGTCTGTCAGTGTTATTCCCATCTCTGTTTGCCCTTTGTTCATTTGTGTCTTTCTGTTCTCTTCTTTTGACCTTTGACCTAATGCCTCCCCCCCCCCCTTCATCTATCAGAAATGACTCATCTTTACCTCTGACCACTGACCATTCCTTACCATTTAATATAACAAAAAGTCGCTTTAAGTACAAATTCAATAAACATGAAGATTATATTTCTATGACATAAGTGACAGTTCCAAAATATACAGTATGTGAGTCAGAAGTTTATTGAGAAGTTTTGTGGTTTATGTCATTGGATAAAATAATGTCACATATTTTTTATGATCTGAGAAACAGACTTTCATCAAAACGATAACATTCCATATTTATTATTAATGAAATAGAAGTTCTATATTAACACCAAAACACAAGACAGTACATCCTAATCAGACCAAACTACACCAAAAACTAAACCCTTTTGCATTATGCCTATATACTTTGCAAACACAAGGCACAAAAGCTTTTAAATTCTTTGAGACACAATAATAAAAACGATACATATCAAATAGCAATAAAAACATGTAGCCTACATCTGTAGCATATTGATGTGTAACAAAGACTTTGAGTGTACTCACCATTAAAATACAGGTGCTGGTCATATAATTAGAATATCGTGAAAAAGTTCATTTTTTTTTATTGTAAATTATTTTTAAAAATGAAACTTTCATATATTCTATATTCCCTACATGTAAAGTAAAGCATTTCAAAAGTTTATTTTTTTATTTTTTTTTATTATTATTTTGATGATTAGAGCGTACAGCTCATGAAAGTCCAAAATCCAGTATCTCAAAATATTAGAATATTTCCTAAGATCAATCAAAAAATGGATTTTCAAAACAGAAAAGTTCAAGTTCTTTAAAGTATGTTCATTTGTACACTCAATACTTGGTCGGCAGCACATATTACAGCAAATGACTAGCTCCTAGCACAAATTACAGTATCAGTGAAGTGTGGCATGGAAGTGATCAGCCTGTGGCGCTGCTGAGGCACTATTGAGCCTTCAGATCATCTGTATATTGTTGGATTGACTGTTTCTCATCTTTCTCTTGAAAATATCCCATAGATTCAGGGGTCAGGCATGTTGGCTGGCCAATAAAACACAGTAATATCATGGTCAGCAAACCACTTGGAAATGGTTTTTGCACTGTGGGCAGGTGCTAAAGTTCTGCTGGAAAAGGAAATCAGCATCTCCATGAAGCTTGTCAGCAGATGGAAGCATATAGTGCTCCAAAATCTCCTGGAAGATGGCTGCATTGACTTTGCACTTGATAAAACACAATGGACCAACACCAGCAGATAAAACGGCCCCCCAAATCATTACTGACTTCAGAAACTTCCCACTAGACTTAAAGCAGCTTGGATTCTGTGCCTCTCCAGTCTTCTTTCAGACTCTGGGACCATGATTTCAACATGAAATGCAAAATTTACTTTTATCTGAAAAGAGGACTTTCGACCACTGTTCACTGTCCAGTTCTTTTTCTCCTTAGCCCAGGTAAGATGCTTCTGACGTTGTTTCTGTTTCAGAAGTGGCTTGGTAGTCATTTTCCTCAAGATGTCTGAGTGTGGTGACTCTTGATGCGCTGACTCCGGCTTCATTTGACTCATTGTAAAGCTCTCCCAAGTGTTTGAATTGGCTTTACTTGACAGTATTCTCAAGCTTGCGGTCATCCCTGTTGCTTGTGCACCTTTGCCTACCCAATTTCTTCCTTCTAGTCAACTTTGCATTTAATATGCTTTGATACATCACTCTGTAAACAGCCACCACATTCAGTAATAACTATCTGTGACATACTCTCTTTGTGGAGGGTGTCAATGATTGTCTCCTGGACCATTGCCAAGTCAGCAGTATAATTATAATAATTAAAAAAGCAGTATAATTATTATAATTAGTATAATTATAAATTTAGCCTAAATATATTTCAAATTCTGTTTTGTGTAATAACGCATCAACTATGAATTTTCTGATCATAGGCGGAGGGTGAACCAACTCCAAGGTAAGGAGATGCTATTCCCATTTAAAAACACATTTAAATAGATTTCCTTGAAATAGTTTTAAGTTACTTGCCACTGCACAACTTACACATCCCAACATAAATACTGCTGATAAATTATTTGTTAATAAAGCATCTACGTTCACAAACCACTGTTAATTTTAACAGATTACTTAAGCGGGATTCGGCTGAAAGCACGCAAAGGGCGTTCCCTTTATAATCATTAAAAACCTCACTCATCTTAGTTCATTGCGATTTCAAGATGTTCTGTAACAATAAATTAAACTGACTGCGCAATGAATCTCTTATTTACATAATTGTTTGTTATAATGAGGGGATATTTGCCAGTATGCAGAGCTCAGAATCTACTCACTGCTCAAAATGCCAGAGTTTTTGTTCAGTGCTAACTTAAACACCTCTGACTGGTCATTGCGTTCAAGAAATCAACAGATATGTTTGCGATACTCAGATACTCACTGAATCATTTGCCAAATATGTTTTGCCAATATACTAATATGACGGTGAAAACTGATCCTATACCAGTAGTAATGTGCAGCTTTTCCCTCTAAAATCAATCAGAAGCAGTATTTCACATTAGTCTGAAGTCCGTGCCCGGGGAAGGTAAGCCTTCTCCAGCCTTACACACACTCTGCCTAATTTTTAATTCATATTTCTTTAAATAATATGTTATTTAAAGTTACCATTACAGATATAGTGTTCCTTTGAGCTAAAAGCTGCTTAAGACATTTTGTTAAGGAATACGTGAATGGCCAAATCCACAGAAATGAGATTTAGCGTAGGTAGGTTCTACCAGGAAGACTCTTATTATGAATGAATGACGTCGCATTATAGTTCTACCAGAAAGACTCGGGAAGCAAAGATAACACTGAATATGATTTATTAGACAGTATGAATATAATAATCAAAGATGAATATGCACAATCCGGAGGGTAGCAGACTTTTGCTGATCCTGCCTTTGCATGAAGGCTGGGGCGGAGCCTACCCCCGATGTATGGACAAGGACCGACCTGGGGAGGAGGAGGTGAATGCCGACGTAGGTATCTGCAAACATAACAGAAGGTAGGACCGGAACTTATATAGTCAGTGACGTGTAATGATTGGTTAGATAATGAGATAATGAGTAATGACATGCATTAGAGTCTTCCGGGTAGAACTTCCATGTCTGGCCAATAACTGCTTGACTCCTGGAGTGTTTCTCGTTCGCAGTTGATAATGTTGACATTCCCCTCCATCCTCCCCACCACCACCAGGTTGGCCCTGTCCATCCATCGGGGTAGGCTCTGCCCCTGCCTTCATATTCAGGCAGGATCAGCCAGATGAATCCCCAGGATTTGGACTAAGGATGGGGTCTACGCCAAAGAACTTTTCTATACAACTAAACATGAATCATTGTAGCTCACTACCATCGGTTAATACTTTATGGAATAAATACCATGTAAACGTTCACCTGCCCTCTGATTCTTTCTAGGATAGCTCAATCTTCTCCCCCGTATACTGTCTCTGCCCTTGACTTTTACTTTGCTTATGGTATTGTTTGGCTCAGTAACCTACTGAGTAAAAAGACAGAGCAATTCACTGCCAGCCGATGTAATGAACAGCGGCACGTTCTAATGTCAATTTTTAGATTCAGGCATCACAGGTGAAGAGCCCAGAGCTTGATCTTGACAGGTTTAAGTGAGAAAAGCTACAGGACTCACATGCACCTGAGAGGAGACACAAATAGCAGCACAAAGATCCAGAGACAAAGAGCTCCATATTATGATTGAGAGCACAGTTCCTGCCCTGTGTGTGCAGCAAGTAGATCTTAATTCCAGCACTTATTTGACAGCTCATTCCTAAGGACAGACTGAATCGGTAAAGATGGTCACAGCTTTGGTCCCATTAATGGCCAGATCCCTGTGGTTTTCTCTTTTCCACAGGTTTGGTTCATTATCTTCAATCAGGGTGGTCATCATACTCTGTAAGGTTCGCTCAATGCACTGCAGTTCAGAAAAAATCTATATGGCACAAAGAACTGGTAACATCACTGGTTGCCAGGCAATTTGTAAAACTCTGAAAATGATCCTCTGTAACATCATCACTTCAGCACAAGCAATTCAGTCAGAGAGATCTCGGATTTGGTTCTACTGTAGGTTCAATACGGGCAAGCGTGTGATTTGAGTGTTCAATAAGCTCTGCGCAATTACCAGCTGTGACACATCTAAATGGCCACCCTCACATGTTTCTCTTACGCCCCTACAGGGTTTTGACAGAGAATTACCACAAGCCTACCATAGTTGTCATCTTTGATGCATCATGCCTTGCGCCTTGGTTTCTGACAGCCCTTTGCAAGCATTGTTAAGAGTTTTTCTGTCTCTTGCTTTCTTCTTCGGTTTTTTGAGTTCAGAGTGCTGTAGGCGAAAGCACAAAGACCATCTGCTCTCCACAGGCTGTTAAGTTTGAGCCTGTTACTGGGCCCCATTTATTTCGCTCCTTTGTAAGCGCATTACCACAGCATGCTCTTCTTCTCGGGTTTCTTCCTTCTGCTTCATTTAGTTTAGCGTGCCAGCCGTGCGGATGATAAGGATGCGCTGCAGTTAACAAGGATCAGCATTTACTCTCCATCTCAACATCTTTTACTTTAACGTCCCTTTGTGCTTTTTCTTCAGTCTTTTTCATTAATGACACATTTCCTTGCTTTGATGGACAGCTGAGGAACAATTCTCAGGAAAGTTCACACAAAAATGAAAACTGTCATAATTTTCCTTACCCTCATGCCTTTGCAAACCAGTATGAATATTTCTTTTGTTCAACACAAATGCTTTTTGCCATATAATGAATGGTGACCAAGCTGTCAAGCTCCAAAACTGCCCCCCCCACCACCACCACCACCACAAAATACAGCATGTGCACTATATTCCAAGCCTTATGAAGCCATACAATAGCTTTATGTGAAAAAAAGACTTAAATTTAAAGGGATAGTTCACCCAAAAATGAACATTATCGATGATTTACGTACCCTCAAGCCATCCTAGGTGTATATGACTTATCTTCTTTCAGACTAACACAATCTGAGCTATATTTAAAAAATATCCTGGCTCTTCCAAGCATTATAAAGCCAGGATATTTATAATATATCTCTGACTGTGTTTATATGAAAGAGGATAGTCATATACACCTAGGATGGCTTGGGGGTGAGTAAATCATGGGATAATTTTAATTTTTGGGTAAACTATCCCTTTAAGCCAGGGGTAGGCAAGTTCGGTCCTAGAGAGCTGCTGTCCTGCTGAGTTTAGCTCCAACCTTAATCAAACACACTTGAACAAGTTAATCAAGCTCTTCAGGAGTACTAAGGCTATAGGCTGCTGAAGGTTTTTTTTTAGGGTTGGAGCTAAACTCTGCAGGACAGCGGCTCTCTAGGACCGAACTTGCCTACCCCTGCTTTAAGCCATTATTCATTGATTAAAAATGCAAATCTCATTTGCATTTAAGTATTTTAAAACAAGATTTGACATCAGTGTCATTGGTTTCATGTCTGATAGCCAACTGCAAAAAGTTTTGAGCATATTGAAAATTTGGTCTGTACCTCTCACAAATCGGTTGGACAATGCATCTCTGCTTCCTTCCACTGTAGTAAAATGAAGCAAAAATATCCCAGTAACGGTCATTGCCGATTACGTCGTTTGGAGCCCGAGTCTATGCAGTAGTGAACCTGAGGTTCGGCATCAAGGTCCTATCCATACTCCTGCTCCGGCAGACTCAAACGCCAACACAGCTGTCAATTATGACGTTACAACCCGTTTTTATTGCATCAAAAAACTAAACTAAAACTAAAACCAAACTTATTGGAAAAATTAACACTTGAACTACCTAAAAAGACAGAAACCATCTTTGGGGAAAAAAAAAAAAAAAAAAATCTTTGAAATGTAATTGTATTTTCCCATTCGATTACATGAAGAGGGTGGGGGTTAAGACCTATACAGCAGCCAGCCACTAGGGGGCAATCAAAATGCTTTGGCTTCACTTTCACTTTGGCACACTTGGTATATACTTTTTTATGATAATTCCTTAAAAGCACTTTCTGATTTCAGCACAGTTCCTGATTTATGATTGCATAAACCTTCTTTCTCCTTCACAACTTATTTATTGTTAAATATAGATCTTCTTATCTTTCAATATAGCTACAATAAAGCAATATGACGATCATAAGCAATGACATTTTCTGGTACATACACTGATAGCTACAAAAATATTGATGGTAAAATAAACCACTCAAATGTTCTTTGTAAATCTAGGTTTCTGTCTAGTACACAAGAAAAGTATTTCTTACTTAAACTGACTCAGGGATGTGAATCTACTCATCAAGTTGATTGAATGTAGAAGATCGTCTTTATCCATGAGGTTTTTAAAGAGTTTGTGAATCCCTCACTGAGATCCAGGGTGAACAGAAGTGTAGGAGATGTAGACTTTGCAGGCTGGGCTGGTTATTAATTCTCTTTTGCTTTTCATTTCAACATATAACATATAGTCTCAGGAGAGAGTGAAGTCATGCCTGTGTCGCCCCCCCGCCCCCCACCCCCCACACCCACACAAATGGAATAAAGCAAATTGATCCATGTGATATGGCACTCAGAAAGCCTGTGGTATTGATTGAGGTCCCATTTATGACACTCCATCAATCCAATATGACCTATTCTATAATCCCACACCATCTTGATATTATCTTTGCTATAGCTGTGAGGAGACAGACATAGTGAACTGTGCTGAGAATGAGGATGTCAACTCTCTCATTCCAAACCAGAACTAAACTTATGGTGTAGCAATAAATCACAGATTATTTTTATACGACATCTCAGAAATAGAGGTCTGATATAGAATCATCTCCTTTTATTTTATTTCATAGATCACATGCTCATGTAATGGAAAAAAATGGGGTTGGCTTACTTTCTGTAATGGAGAGCCTCAAGCATAAGATTCAACACAAGCCTGCATGGAACTATATACGATTTTTCTATTCAAGACAATGTGACTGTCAAGATTATATGTAAGATTATATATAGCTTTCCTGTAGCTCAGTGGTTAGAGCGTGGCACTAGCAATGCCAAGGTCATGGGTTCGATCCCAGGGATTGCACATACTCGGATACAAATGTATAGTATAATGCAATGTAAGTCGCTTTGGATAAAAGCGTCTGCCAAATACATAAATGTAAATGTAAATGTAAATGTAAATATGATAATGCCATTGTGTGGCAAATGTTGTCGGCTAATAACTGTTCCCTATCAGAAACAAAGGGGTCTTTCTCAAGGGGATGCTATGCTGCCTTTAAAACAGAATTCTCCATTGGGCCAAATTATTTGTCTTGGACATTTGTACACAAAAAAAAAAAAAAAAAGTAAAAAAAAAAAAAAAGTAAGCTTGTTTAAATACTAATGTCCTTCTGGATCAGCAATTTCAAGGTAAGGATTGAATAAAATGCCATATTCTGTCATCTTAAATGACTGTGATTGCTCCGGCTCATCCCTACCAGCACTAAGAAAAGTAACATGTACCATGTGACTTCAGCAGTGGTCTGACTAGGGGCCCTATTTTAACAATCTAAGCGTATGATTTAAGGCACACGGTGCAAGTGCGCTTAGGGTATATCCGAATCTACTTTTGCTAGTTTAACGACAGGAAAAATGGTTGGCGCGCCCAGCGCATGGTCTAGATCAGAGTCTCATCTCCCACTCACGCCATGGCGGAATTTGTAAGCAGAAAAACTGAACACTTCTCTAGTGAGGAAACAGACCATCTACGGAACAAGCTGGACTCCAACAAAGCATTTTTATCTTTATGAACACAATAATAATCTTTTACATTGTAATCCTTTTATTTGTAATATTTGGCATGTTTGTGTGCTGCTGCATGTCCCTGTGTGTGTAATAAGCAGAGTGTACGCGCATTGTGTACCCGCCTATAGGCGTATATTACTAATGCACCCTTTACTTAAAGGTTCCATCGAACGTCTTTTTACAAGATGTAATATAAGTCTAAGGTGTCCCCTGAATGTGTCTGTGAAGTTTCAGCTGAAGTTTACACTAATATAACCCTCAAATGGATCTTTACAAAGTGTTCGTCATGCATGCGACATGTATGCGTCGGATCATGTGAGTATAGTATACTGTTATATTGTTTACATTTGATTCTGAATGAATTTGAGGCTGTGCTCCGTGGCTAACGGCTAATGCTACACTCTTGGAGAGATTTATAAAGAATGAAGTTGTGTTTATGAATTATACAGACTGCAAGTGTTTAAAAATGAAAATAGCGACGGCTCTTGTCTCCGTGAATACAGTAAGAAACGATGGTAACTTTAACCACATTTAACAGTACATCAGCAACATGTTAACGAAACATTTAGAAAGACAATTTACAAATATCACTAAAAATATCATGTTATCATGGATCATGTCAGTTATTATTGCTCAATCTGCCATTTTTCACTATTGTTCTTGCTTGCTTAGCTAGTTTGATGATTCGGCTGTGCTGCTCCAGACGTTAATACTGGCTGCCCTTGTCTAATGCCTTTCATTATGCTTTGAACATGAACTGGCATATGCAAATATTGGGGCGTACACCCCGACTGTTACGTAACAGTCGTGTTATGTTGAGATTCGCCTGTTCTTCGGAGGTCTTTTAAACAAATGAGATTTATATAAGAAGGAGGAAACAATGGAGTTTGAGACTCACTGTATGTCATTTCCATGTACTGAACTCTTGTTATTTAACTATGCCAAGGTAAATTAAATTTTTAATTTGAGGGCACCTTTAGCAAAAAAATATATTGCGCCATTGACCAACTGAAACCAGGTCTAAAGTCAATGGCGCATTATTATTATAATTTTTTTTTTTGTCTATTTCAGTTGCCTCAAAATAGCAATGCGCCTGAACACACCTTGTTTTCAGACCAGCACACTCATGGGCGCACAAATGGGCGCAAATGCATTTGTTATTTAAACTATGTGAAAATGATAGCTGCGTCGGGCTAAAACTAGCAAAAAACACTTGTGTCACATTTCACCGGGTGTAGAATAGGGTCCAATGGCTTGCGTTGAGGCCCCCTTAAAAAATGTAACTTGCATTACTTATTTGAAAAAGTAAGTCAGATATTTTCTTGTAAATTTAAAAGTATTCCATTACTTTACTCATTACTTGAAAGAAAGCAATTTGAATACATAATAATCATGTTACTTGTAATGTGTTACCCATAACACTGGTTTCCAACAATAATCAAGTATTTTATAGCTTTGGTTCCATACTGCCAATTCAATTCTCTTTGCTATTTCTATCAATAGTTTTAAATAAAAATGTTCTTTTTTTCAAAAAGTTCCTTACAAAATCAATTCCATGCTCAGATTTTATTTAACTGAATATGATGCATAAGTACACAGCCAACATTTCAGTCGCTGCTGGTCATGTGTAAATCTTTAATACAATAACATGTGCAGCTGAACCCTAAAAGTTCTGTTCGATAAGAGGATTCGGTTAAGAGCTGAGCTTCAGGGCTGATACTGATACATATACCAAGTACAACAATAATACTGCTGTCCCTGAACTGGTTAGTCACTTTAGCCTGCCTCCTGCAACAAACAAGACAAAGCCTTGACAAATTGATATAAATGATCACTTAGCCAAATCAATGTTGAGAGGGAGTGTTCTTGCTTAACCGCCTTGTTCTGGATTAAACTATTTCTTAGGGAAATGGTTGACAGTCTGTAAAACAAAGAGGAACAAGCTGCATAGTAAAGGCTTCACCGATGTACATTCTGTTCTCAGAGTTCATCTTTATTTCAAATAAGAACTGTTATTAGGGTTTAATCATGTATGAGTGATGGTGAATTGAAAAGCTGACTGATTGCAGAGTCACATATATACACGACAAAGTACTTCTAAATGAGCCTGGCTAATTCAATAAGACCCCACTGTACATTTAATAAAGCACGGAGTGTGCCAAGTGAACGTGACTGGAGAGAAATACCACCACATGTGTCACGGAGCGTACGTGCACAATGTGCACACGCACATGCATATCCAAAATGAGAATAGATTAAAGCAGAAGAAAAACTGTGCATGTGTAAAAAGAGAATTGATTGCCGTGTTTCAACTCTTTCCTTTTATCTCTTTCCATGTCTCTCATTCAGAATTCAAGAGTTTTAGAAATCTCATTGCTATGTTAAACAAAAGATGTTGCCAAAGTATTTGTTAACAAACACACTTAAAGGGATAGTTCCCTCAAAAATAATTCACATCTTCATGTAATTCCAAACCTTTTACTCTTTTTCTTCTGATGAACACAGAGGCCCTGTTTACATCTGGTATTAAGATGCGTTTTGGTTGATCGGATCACAAGTAGACGAGGAAGACACATTCCCGTTTACACCTGCTGTTTTAATCGGTCGCTTTTGTCCACTTTCAACCACTTCTGTCCTGATTTCTTGGAAGGGAGGGTCTATGTGGGCAGGTAAATATATGTTGTTGTTTTTTTCAGTTCTTTCGATCTAATGGACGAAATAAGCTCATGCAATTTACATATGAACGCGATCACAGTTGATGGAAAAACACACAGAGAGCATCATCTTTCGTTTCTGATATGATAGCCGCAAAACCACATCTAACGCTGTGAATGCATGTTAGAAATCAGGAACGGTGAGTGAACATTGTGCTTGGCTTTTCTTCTTCAAATCAAATTTAAGTCTTCAGCCAACAAAGTTTAAATCCCGTCTGGCTAGCGTGCTTTCCATAATGTTTTTGCGTTAGGTCAGTAGGCGGAGAGTAGGTGGTCTTTTGTGGCTGTATAAACACATTCGACCACATGAGCATCTACACTACCAAAGCAATCCAGTCTAATGTGACCTCTGGAAGTGGTCGAAAGTAGACAAGCTCAAAATGTTTTATACCCTGTTTACACTTGTATTTAGAGTCGTCCACTTGTGATCCGATCGACCAAAACGCATCTTAATACCAGGTGTAAACATTGCCAAAAGATTATATTTCAACAACTCAACTGACTTTCATTAAAAATGGAAAAAAAATAGTCTTAGTTTTTGAAATATCTTCTTGTGTGTTCCACAGAAGAAAGTAAGTCATACTGGTTTGAAATGACAGGATGGTGATTATATAATAATAACAACAATAATAATTTGTTACATTTCTATAATGCTTTTCTGGGTACTCAAAGTGCTTTACATATGGAAGGGAGAATCTCCTCAACCACTACCAATGTGCAGCATCCACCTGGATGATGCAATGGCAGCCATATTGCGCCAGAACACCCATCACACACCAGCTTATTTGTGGAGAGGAGAGTAGAGAGTGATGAAGCCAATCAGTATGGGGATATGGTGGTTTTATTTTAGGGTGAACTATCTCATTAAATCAATGTTAAAGTGATTTTCGAATCATTTCTACAACTCCTGAATGATGGGACAGATCATATCTATACCTTGTTGTTGGGTCTAATCTAGGAAATATGAGGGTTTATTGAGTATTTAGATTTCAGCTGAAATCTGTTTTGATGATTTACAAAATGGGGAAATTATGTGTCCCTAAAACACATTTGCAGTTAGTACATGAGGCGTAATGCTGTTTCCATCTCATTCTGTGGGAAGTAAGAACACAGTCTGTTCCCATTTGGTACTCAGGTGTGTTTTTATAATAAGGTTGTTTCCTAAATGTGTGCATCACCTGTCTTCGGTTTTTGCATTTTAAAATAAAATCTAGAGCTATTATGATAATAAGACTCAGAATGACTGCAACGTGATTTGTACAACATTATACCTGGTCACAGGGTTGGGCAGAAGAAGAAGTTTTATCATACTTCAGGCTTAACATATTTGCAGCTTGATTAATTTTTATTTGAGAAGTTTTGCAGTAAAGTCAAAAATGAATGATTTTGAAAATATGAACCGATCAATCGCAGTTTTTGAGCATTTCTCGCTCCCTCTCTCTTTCCACCATGTGCACTGCCGCAAATTACTTCGCCTGCATCTGTCACTGCCGATATAGACTGGAACTCATGCATGTAATGCTTTGAGAACCCAAAGGGGAATGAATAATTCTGTTTAGATTTCAGCTGTGGTTCTGAAAGGAACTATAAACAAATGTATACCCAAGTTTGAACCCAGGCACGTGTTTGTGACCATGTGAAGAAAAAAAAAAAAAAACAGTGAAAAAGAAACAGAATTGGGTAGAGGAGATGAAAGATAAGGACAATGTTGATCAATATGAGAATATAAAGTTGTAACAATCATTAAGATCAATTAATGTCTTAGAAAAAAGTATCTTATGCCCACCATGCTGCATTTATTTGATCAAAAATACAGTTATGGTATGAAATATTAAATAACTGTTACATGATCCTTCAGAAATCATTCTAATATGCTGATTTGGTGTTCAAGAAACATTGTGAAAACTAATATTTGTTTTTTTATTTGCATTTATTTGTAAAATTATAAATGTCTTTACTGTCACTTTTATTCAATTTAATGCTTCCTTTCTGAAAACATAATTTATTTACTTTTTAAAATGATCACAAACTTTTGAGTGGTATAGGTAATTAAAAGGTACAGATCAAGTGGACGGTTTATGACCTATATCAAATGAGGAAACACTCCACTCCTATAGGCTTCGGTTTGCCTCAGCACTTCATAAATTGGACACACTCATCGTTAGAGTACATATCTGCAACACTTTTCCAACTTGCTCCAGATGGCAGAAGAAGAAAAAAAAACAGTTGAATTAATCAAACTCCTCTAATGTTTTCAGTCCTTGATGTATCTCAGAGAGCCTAATCCTCACAACTGTGCAGTAACCTCAGCTTCTCACAAGAGGAGTCTGACAGAAAAAGAGCGAGAGACAGATGCTCTGTTCCAAAAACTAGTGAGGCAATATTTTAAGGCGTCACTGGCGCACTTCCCAAACGAAGACTGTTCCAAAAGCCAGTCAACCTAATTATGTAGTCAGAGAATAAACACATTTCATTCAGTACTGAAAAGGATAAATAAAAATAGTGTATTTTAAAGGATTAATTCACTTTCAAATTAAAATTTCCTGATAATTTACTCACCCCCATGTCATCCAAGATGTTCATGTCTTTCTTTCTTCAGTCGAAAAGAAATTAAGGTTTTTGATGAAAACATTCTAGGATTTTTCTCCATACTTCAATGGCCTCCAAACGGTTGAAGGTCAAAATTACAGTTTCATTGCAGCTTCTAAGTGTTCTACACGATCCCAGACAAGAAATAAGGGTCTTATCTAGAGAAACCATCACTCATTTTCTAAAAAAATATTTAAATTTTATACATTTTAACCATAAATGCTCATCTTGAACTAGCTCTCTTCTTCTTATTTATTAGAATTCTGGCAGTGTAGACACTGCTAAGTGTATTACTGCCCTCCACAGGTCAAAGTTTAAACTAAATTGTCATATACAAAATGCTAGTGCAAGTATATAACAATTAGTTCAAACTTTGACCTGTGGAGGGCAGTAATACACTTAGCAGTGTCTACACTGCTGTAATTCTAATAGAGAAGAAGAAGAGAGCTAGTTCAAGATGAGCATTTATGGTTGGATCCCGGAATGTTCTCATCAAAAACCTTAATAAAAAGGACACGAACATCTTGGATGACATGGGGGTGAGTAAATTATCAGTTTTAATTTGAAAGTGAACTAATCCTTTAATGATTATTATTAGAGTATTGTGCCATTTGCTTAGCATCATGCTAACAAGGCAGCTGCATATGTAGGTAGTAGGCAGTGTGGAAGCTAGGAGATAGATTGTCCAGGAAGTGTGGATAAAATATATATATATATATATATATATATATATATATATATATATATATATATATATATATATATATATATATATATATATATATATATATATATATATATATATATATATATATATTATATTTAGAAACTCCTTGTGATAAATAATTTGCATAGAGGAAATTAAATGATAAAGAATCAGAAAGCAATAAGCCATTGTGAGTGTGTATATTTATGAGATAGATTGTGCAGTGGGCTGTGAAAATAATAGTGCACATCTAACCCTGATTATGACATAATAGTGCTCATCTCTTTCACATATCCAATTACAGTGGACAGAGAGGAACAGATCCAGATAACCCCAACAACTACTCACACAACCACTGACAGAAATAAAGAAATACTGCAGCATAAACACAGGGGAGGCTAACAAATGCATACTGTAAATACAGAACAATTACACTGATATTAGAGAGTGCAGATGGCCCTACATCTGAAGCAAAAGCCAAAGGCCGATATTTCTATTTTTGCTCCCCGGTCGCAACGCAAATGACTGTAGCCCATGGTCAAATCAATAGTACTGTTGAGTACTGTAACCGATGCAGGAGTCAGTGCAGACAAAATGAATAGAAGTGCTCCATCTGAATTACTGATTCAGCTCACTGCAGAGTGCACCAATGGAAAGACTGCAGGAGATAGATAGATAGATAGATAGATAGATAGATAGATAGATAGATAGATAGATAGATAGATAGATAGATAGATAGATAGATAGATAGATAGATAGATAGATAGATAGATAGATAGATAGATAGATAGATAGAAGGATGAATAGAAAGATAGAAAGATAGATAGATAAATGGATAGATAGATAGAAAGATAGATAGATAAATGGATAGATAGATAGATAGATAGATAGATAGATAGATAGATAGATAGATAGATAGATAGATAGATAGATAGATAGATAGATAGATAGATAGATAGATAGATAGATAGATAGATAGATAGATAGATAGATAGATAGATAGGACAGCAATATAGAATGTTTGACAGAACGATAGATAGATAGATAGATAGATAGATAGATAGATAGATAGATAGATAGATAGATAGATAGATAGATAGATAGATAGATAGATAGATAGATAGATAGATAGATAGATAGATAGATAGAATGACAGAACGATAGTTATACAGAATGACAGATTGATAGATAGAGATAGATCGATAGATAGATAGATAGATAGATAGATAGATAGATAGATAGATAGATAGATAGAAAGGATGAATAGATAGATAGATCGATAGATAGATAGATCGATAGATAGATAGAGATAGATAGATAGGATGAATAGAAAGATAGAAAGATAGATAGATAGATAGATAGATAGATAGATAGATAGATAGATAGATAGATAGATAGATAGATAGATAGATAGATAGATAGATAGATAGATAGATAGATAGATAGATAGATAGATAGAAGGATGAATAGATAGATACAGTAGATAGATAGAATGACAGATAGAACGATGGTTATACAGAACGATAGATCGATCGATAGATAGAAGGATGAATAGATAGATAGATAGATAGATAGATAGATAGATAGATAGATAGATAGATAGATAGATAGATAGATAGATAGATATACAGATCGATAGATAGATAGATAGATAGATAGATAGATAGATAGATAGATAGATAGATAGATAGATAGATAGATAGATAGATAGATAGATAGATAGATAGATAGATAGATAGAAGGATGTATAGAATGATAGAACAATAGACAGAACAACAGAACGATAGAACTATAGATAGAATGATAGATAGATGGATATAGATAAAATGATAGATAGATAAAAAGATAGATAGAACAATATAGATAGAAGGATGAATAGAATGTTATATAGATAGAACGATAGACAGATAGACAGAACAATAGAACGATAGATAGAATGATATAGATAGGATGAATAGAACGATATAAGGATGAATAGAATGATAGATAGAACGATAGACAGAATGATAGACAGAACCATAGACAGAACGATAGATAGTAGGATGAATGGATGGATGGATGGATGGATGGATGGATGGATGGATGGATGGATGGATGGATGGATGGATGGATGATTTTCATTTTTGGTGAACTGCCCCTTTAACACCAGAAGAGAGGATGAAAAGCAATTGAGAAACATGAGAACTGAGTTAGCATGTACAAAAAGAGATGGCGGGCCTACGTGACGCTGAACATAATGCAGAAGAAGAAATAAGAGAGGTCCCAGTGCTGTATGAAACAGCAGCTGGAGCAGCATGGAAGATGAAGTGTGTTTATTCTGTGTATGAGAAGGCTTGCTGATGTGCTCCACAGCCTCCTGGCCTGCCTCCTCATCTTTAGCTCCCTGGATCAGCACAGTGAATCTGGATGAGCTTCCCCTCGGTCGTGCATGACCACACAAACACCACAGAGACGTGAATCGACATGGCCGAACACTTGCAGAGGTTCCAGACAAAATCACTGTAGCTGAGCCCAACTGTCCAATGACCACCTTTTTGGATTCATATCCAAAAGTCTGCTCCACCTTTACAATATGAAATATGCTTTTAAAAACACAGATTATTAGGCTGTGTGTTGTTTTAGTGTGGTGTTTTTATTAATATTTTGAATGCAATTTAATATTTATAATTTCCTTTTTCTTTTTAATTGTATTTAACGTTTTAGTGATTGTGTTGTGGTTTTCATGTACGTGGATTTTATATTTATATGGATAGTTTTTAATATTTTTTATTTTAGTTGAAGTTATTTTAAAAGGTTACTTCACCCAAAAATTTAAATTTTGTCATTTATTACTCGCCCTCATGCCGTTCCACACCCGTAAGACCTTCATTAATCTTCGGAACACAAATTAAGATATTTTTGATGAAATCCGATGGCTCCTTGAGGCCTGCATAGGGAGCAATAACATTTCCTCTCTCAAGATCCATAAAGGTACTAAAAACATATCTAAATCAGTTAATGTGAGTACAGTGGTTCAATATTAATATTATAAAGCGACGAGAATATTTTTGTTGCGCCAAAAAAAAACAAAAAAAAAAACAGACATATAGTGATGGCTGATTTCAAAAAACACTGCTTCAGGAAGCTTCAGAGCATTATGAATCAGTGTGTCGAATCAGCTGTTCGGAGCGCCAAAGTCACGTGATTTCAGCAGTTTGGTGGTTTGACACATTATCCAATTCATGATTCGACACGCTGATTCATTTATGCTCCGAAGCTTCCTGAAGCAGTGTTTTGAAATCGGCCATCACTAAACAAGTCGTTATTTTGTTTTTTTGGCGCTCCAAAAATATTCTCATCACTTTATAGTATTAATATTGAACCACTGTACTCACATGAACTGATTTAAATATGTTTTTAGTACCTCTATGGATCTTGAGAGAGGAAATGTCATTGCTGGCTACGCAGGCCTCATGGAGCCATCGGATTTCAACTAAAATATCTTAATTTGTGTTCCGAAGATTAACGAAGGTCTTACAGGTGTGGAACGGCATGAGGGTAAGTAATAAATGACAGAATTTTCATTTTTGGGTGAACTAACCCTTTAATACATCACAAGTTAAACTAAATTAACCCTAGAATGCATGAACCAAAAAAACTACACAAAAGTGCAAAGGGGGTCAAAATGACCCATAATGGTTTTCTTCAAAAAAAAAAAATTGCTGATACAGAAATGTTTTAATATATCAAACATATTTATTTGTCTGCTCTCCTCGTACACATGCATTACAAAAGATAAAATGTATTCTTTTTAAAATGCAGTTGTACTTTTTCTTAAACACTAATTCAGATCTACTGTAGAGGATATGCAGGTCTGAACCTTCACTCCACACATTTCTCACAGACTGTGAAAACAATCTTTTCAGACATTTCACATAAGATTTGCACCTTTCTAAGCATCACTCTTAGGCAGAGTTTGCACCTCTCCCTCACCTACTGTTTCTGAAATCATATACTGTCTGAGAAGGTTCTACATTTGATGAAGAACTTCATGACTGTTACAAAAGTAAGCATGTGTATATATTGAATATTATCAAATGTGAATGCAATCTGAATGTATACTACATCTGTCACCATGTTAACATGGTCATGTGAGCTGTGTCATTTCTCTGCCATTCACTAACCCTCTGCCATGGTCTATGAACAGATAAATAGTAAAGTGTCTCCTGGACATGATAGTCAACCAGAAGAGGCTTAGGCCCCGTTTACACTAGTGCATTTTTTGTTTTACGTTTTGCTATGGTTACACCTGTCATTTACACTACGCTGGCATTCTCAAACCTCGAAAACGGACACTTTCGAAAATGCTGCAGACCCCGTTTTAGTTTGAAAACGCCAGGGTAGCGTTTCAGTATAAACAGACCAAAATGCAGACTTTTGAAAACGATAGTGTGTCTGCCCACATTCACTCGTATCCTTGACGACCATATAAACAATAACATGGAGACTAAACTGCAATCTTTGCTGGCTTTAATGTAATTTTTAGCAGCTATTGTGCAGTTAAACTCTGCAGTTTTTTTTAATACTGCAGCTACCTACATGCGCAAGAGGCAACTTTTGACACTTGTTTGCGAATGCACAGTGCGCATGAACGCTCATGTGACATAGGTTTTTGGATGTGCAGTATAGAGGGAGATCACTTTTGAAATGATGTGGAAACACCAATGACACCAAACACCAAAATTGCTATTTTTTCCGACACATTTATAATCATTACTTTTGCCAGTGCTTTGCGGAAAGCTTTATGTGCGCTTGATCGCGAGGCATATATTCCGCCCCCCCCCCCCCAGTATATTTAAGTTATGTAATTAATATAAACATGCGATTAGTCGGCTAATGGCTTAAATGAATGACTACTAGTCGACTAGAAAATTCTTTAATCGGGGGAAGCCTAATAAAATTCCATAGGAAATGAATACGGGTAAATTTGACCCCCTTTATGCAATCTTGGGGTAGTGATAGAAAAAAAATGTAAAAAATAAATAATTTTTCCATTCTGTGACCAACAAATATGAAAAGGACATTGATGAGGGTAAGAAACAAGTTTTTTGAATAATTCATGGAATATCATATAAATATTTAATTTAAAATGTAAAAAAATCACAGCATGCCAGGTCATTTTGACCCCCTTTATGCAATGGTTAAAATAAAATAAGGTTAAGTAAATGGTTCTAGTTTTATTTTCAGTTAACTATAATAACTCTGATATGAACAAATACAAAATGGACATTTTAAGATTAAATAAGCCACCGATTTGATGCGTTTCCTGTTCAAATGCAAGACATTGGTAGACAACAGCTCTATTTTCTCTGAGGAACAATCTAAGAGGATACAAGAAAAGATGGAACAAATACACCATTTTACATTATACATATTCTAATCCCTGACAACATGGTACAGTACATACTGCAGCTATCAAGTGAACATCTGTCTGAGTAACTACACAAAAATGCACATCTGCACAGTGCACACATAAGATTCGGACTGATTCTTGCATCAACAGCATTACTAAACTCAGGGGACGTGCACAAGATGTAAGATGCATTTTACTGTACAAAACATCCTCACAGAAATGAACAAATATTGAAGGTCATAAAACCTTCAATATGATATGCAGTATTGTTCTGCATCTTTGAGCTGTATGTGTGAAGAAATCCCTCTTTAGACATAAATGCATTACATGGATCCACATTATTCTGCATGTAAAGCCAAAAGTATATATGGGTGTTTAACAAGCTTTATGTGCCCAGGGTTTTATAAGTTCCATAAATTGAATGTGTATATTGTTAATCAAACATTAGGTTGGACTTTCCATCCGCAATTTTGAGCAGACCACATTTAAAGAATGCAGGGAGCATGGTTTGACAAGTTTGGAACAGCCAATTATTTGGACATCTTTATGGTGAAGCGCCCTTTGCTCAAGCAGAAAGAACAGATCACACCTCTGACGCACATCAAAAGGTCAAGTGGCGGCTTTGCCTTTCACTGAAGTTTTCATAAATTGGCGCTTTTCAGAGCTCATTTGGAGTGACAATTCATACAATATATTTGATCACTTTTCTTCATTCATACATTAAAAGCAATGCTACAAGGATGCTAGTTAACTTTAATAACTGCTCACGTATGCACACAATGTTTATTTGAATATATTTTATTTTTTATTATTGTTGATAACTTTATCATATTTAATTATTATAGTTTAATTTACGTCACCCTGTGGTGAAAATCAAGTATTTAATGTTGTTTATATGTCTATGTGGTGTTTTTAATATGCTTTAAGACAAATCATGTGCAAATTCATAATCAACACCATTGCTGAGTATTTTTTAAAACTTTAATGATCTAAAGACACAAACTACCTTGTAACCAATCATGTCAAAGTGCCGGCGGGCTTTAGCATATCATTAACAGCAATCTAGCAGGGGAGTCTCGATAGAAGACAGATTTTCTGCTGATATGAAAAATTTGTAGATTTAGCAATATGGCAGGGGTATAATGTAAATTTCGATGTTATGATGAACTATATGCCTTTCTCCACCGACATTTTGAATTGTTCAAAGCATTTGTAAAGGATACTGATTGTTAGAAGACAGCTGTCGGACTCATGATGAACGGGAACATGTTTTGTGTAACATTAGCAACACATTATTAGCTGTTTAAATATGTCATTTTGGTGATCAAAGATGAGTTAAAATTATTGACTACAGGAGGACTTCAAATTATTTCAATACTTCTGATTATTTTTGATATAAAACTGTTACTTTCCCTTAAAAAAAAAAAATCCCCTAATATACAGCGCTTACAGCAATTCTATTGAAATTCTCGTCTCTTTTCTACAGAATGAGATGGTTATTAATAAAGATACCACAAATAAGTGCAGATAGAAACTATCTAGTGAAATAGTGAAATAATTGATGTTGTCCTCAGGGAAAGCAGGACACAATAAATGTATAATGTAGGGCAGAAAATGGTGATAAAGTAGAGCAGCTGAAAATGTTTTTCTATATCTATGCAATACATTTGGATCTGAAAGTCTGATATATATATATAATTTTATAATGCATTGTCTAATTTTGTCCTGTAAAAAAAAGAAAAAAGAAAAAAAGTTTATAGGCACACACACAGTCCTGATTGACATATCAAGTTCTGACAGAGATGACACAAGCCAGTATTTGTCGCTTGCCATGTCCCATTTGTTAGTGTCTCCTGCTGAAATACAGGCCACCTAAAGCTAAAATAATCATTTACAAGGCAGCAAAACTGCTACATCTCTCCCTCCCCACTGCATTTAGCCTGCTATAAGCACAAGAGTGTGTTGGGTGTAGCTCTGCGGGTGGTGTGATTTGCAGCAGTAATATCACTATACTGGATCCCAAAAACACTATCTCCTTTGAAATTTAGTTCCTTTCCACCATACACTTTCATCGACATACACCCTGAACTGCAGCATCATTACATTCAGACAACAGCCACAATCATTGGTAGACTTGCTGGGTTCATTTGGTTTTGTATTCATGTAAGAGAGTTTGATGCCTCTCACTTTTTCATCCCATCTCATGTATACAAACACTTATATCAAAATGTTTTTAAAGGGGATCTGTAATGCCCCTTTCACAAGATAATATAAGTCTCTGGTGCCCCCAGAATGAGTCTGTGAAGTTTTAGCTCAAAATACCCCACAGATCATTTATTATAGCCTGTCAAATTTGCCCCTGTTTGGGTGTGAGCAAAAACACGCCGTTTTTGTGTGTCCATTTATATGCAAATGAGTTGCTGTTCCCGGCCCCCTTTCCAGTAGAGGGCGGAGCTTTAACAGTTCGCACTTCAGTTTCTCAACAACAACAAAGCTGGAGAATGTCACGCAGCCAAAATGACGATTGTCAGTAAAGGTGTTCAGTACAGAGTCGGACACTGATGGAGAGACTCAGGAAGAAGTTCCGTCTTTTAGAATGCATCTGGATGTTTCTGAATGGTTAGTGGATTAATTTATGTAGTTGCTGTGGAGTTGATTCAACTCTTCGACTAGCATGTTCCGTCATGTTAATCTTTTGTGCAAATCCAGCATTGAATTGACCCTCGTTTGTGAAGCAGTCCGGCGTAAAATGACGGCATGGCAACAACACTCTACTACAACAACTCTTCCTCTTCTCTAAAGCAGCCCAACATGGCCTCACCCCCTTTGTTGTGTGATCTCGGGGGCAAGGTTTATGTAAATTTTAGTGTTAGTGATGTCACCAACCCGGGAAGAAGCTCGTTGTAGTCCCAACCAGCCATTTGTTATAGTCCTTAAACAGGGAATTCTTTAAAATAAAATATCTCCCTTTGCATTGATCTTTGAGCGTCGTAACTTTGCAGATGCTGTTATGCTCAAACAGCAATATTACACACTATCTAAAGTTAAAAAAGTGAAATCATATTCAACTAATACAGAAGTTAAAAACATGCTCAACATAGAAGAGATGCATTCATGTCACTGTACAATATGTATAATTATGGAATTTATTTAGGGGAAAAAAAAGACATTGACCTACAAACTATTGACCATGAAAACTGGCCTTGACTGTTCCATTAACATTTCATTTGAAGAACAAGCAGGTGAAGTTTGTGCTTGTGTTGCCACTTAATCTTTTTTTTTTCTTCCTGTGTGATATTTCTGTGCTTTTCTAAAGAAATATTTTTGTCAACTATTCCAGCTTGAAGCTTATTTCAACAACAGATCACCAAGCTAATATTGGTTTTGAATTAGATTAAGTTTTAAATACATGGCTTTGATGTCTTTGCCAGCAATAGAATATTAATTCTGAATCTGAAGTCACACTCACTCAGTCGAGCACAACAGAAACTTCACAGATCTCAGCCTAACATACACCACACTTCCATTAACTGGAGAAATGAACACTTTAATCTACTCTCGCTCTCTCTAAACGACTGCAGTGCCTCACAATAACAAAGAAACTGTAACTGCAAGTGTAGCCGTCTGCTCTGCACCAAAACTTTAACAATCCCCTGTCATTTTCTTTTTCGTACATACAGCATCTAGCCAGGGGGGAAGACAAGCTTTATACTGTTTGTTGACAAGTTTGTTACTTCAGAGTTTGAGTTTGTTACTGCACTATTGTCGTCAAATCAATTTCATCATGCTCAGTAAACCCAAATGAGAAGAATGTCACCAATAACAGCACCTACACTTTGTCTGTAATAACTGAAAAGTTGGGTGATGCTGTTTAGTGAATCATTTACCACTCCCAAGACTGTCAGCCTGCCCTTGAAGCTCCTTGTTGTCTGTCCACTTTGCCGTTTCTTGTCCCCAGAGTCTGGGAAGACATTAGGAGCATAACATTTATACACACAAATAAGCATACGCACAGACTCGCACCATTTTAAGCTGTCTGTTCTGTCATCTCTTGTCATTGTATCATTGTGGAACACCATCTCAAAGCTGACATGCTCCCAGAGAGACCAGGAGAGAAAGAGACAAGCAGAAGTGGAGCAATAGTAGTGCCAGGTCAGAAACTGAAGGGAAGGGATATATAAAAGATGGTAGGCACAGTACCAAATTAAAGTTGAAGATGTTAAAATACATATCCCAGCTTAATACAGTATGTAGGCAAATGCTTATAATTATAAAACTTTATAATGTTAAAAAGCCTCTAAGTGCCATCTGAAATTTTCTTCTAACTTAAGCATTTTTATCAAGCTCGTATGTTTAGGTTCAGTAATTCCACTTTAATGGCAATTAATAGGTCATCTTCATTGCCATTAAAGTGAGAGAACTGAAAATAAACATACAAGCTTGATAAAAATGCTAATTTTAGAAGAAAAATTCAGACAGCACTTAGAGGCTTTTGCATCTGAAGTCTTCATATAATAACTTTATTATATAACTATAACTTAAATAGTATAATAATATAACTTTATTATTATAGTTATCTTTATAGTTCTTGGTGTGAACGGGCCACATGATGTGAGTTTGGGGTGGGTGGAGCTATCTGTATGTCTGACCAATGGAAGTCATTAAAATTAGTTTAGGTTTGGTTTGTTGTTGCTAGAGACACAAAATTACTTGACTTTTAAGATCCAATAACAGTAGATTAGTATTTATTTATTTATTTTTAGGAATTGCAAGATAACCTGGTTGTAACTTTTGATTTTGAAAAATGTCATTACAGTTGAGGCTATATTTTGCTATGCAACATATTATTGCAAGTAAAGCTTCTTAGTTCACATACTATTGGCAGGTGTGACAGAAAGTTCATTTTGGATCCTGATAGCAGGACAAACCAGGAGGGATTTGACCCATCATACAAGACATCTATCTCCTGTCAAGAGTTTTATCACAGTAATCAAATTTTTGATTCGTAAGGAATCCATCACTACAGTATAAACTGCAATAGATGGTGATCTAAATCAGAAAAGACAACAAAGTCTCTTTACTGCAATCCAGGGATCACTGCTCATGTATGATCCAGAAGTCTCTACACTTCATTCAACCTATGGATGAAGGGTCTATAAGAAGTAGTTGAGACATGAGTTCTAGATCAGGGTTTTTATGGTTTAGAAATACCCAAAGGTTTCATCATCAAACAGTATCACAGAATATTCTTAAACAAACCTTTCCCTGCACAGAGATACGTTTCACAGGAATTTCACCACATACTTTATACAGTAATTTTGTTTAATACAATTTAACACAGACTGTTATGAATGTCCTCCATTATTCATACTCTAAATCACTTCAAACCCCAATAAGGTATTATAGAAGCTGTAAGCCTGTTTTATCACAAAGTAGACATGCACAATTCAGAAATGTGAATATTATTGAATATAGTAATGTTGTTTCAGATCCCAAACAGAACATGTTGGTTAAACCAAAGCTAAAAACCGAAACTTGTGTGCTTTTATGAATACCTTTCCTTATAAATCTCCAGCTAAGTCAAAAATATGCCTCTTTTTCTTGTTTTATCTCTCTTGCCGTTCCTCAGAAGTCTGACGTGTTTTCGCTGTACACCTGCAGTGTGCTGTCAGTATAATTCAGTTCTGCAGAATTTTATTTAGCAATATAAAATATAAAAACAGATCCCCTCACATATGTCTGCTCCCCTCCTGCCTCTCTCGGCATGCCAACATTAGGACCAACCTTCAGCCCAGCAGCACATGAAGTCATCCGGACTTGGCTACGTTCATGTTCTTTCTCTCTTCCCCATCCCTCCATTTATGGAGTACCACGGCTGGGTGGGAAAGCAGAGTGAGATAGATGAAAAGCAAGCAATAAAGTAAAAAAAAAGAAGAGGGAGGAAAGCTGGCATCTGTTAGCGTCCAGGAACAGTGTGGGACTGATAAATCCAAAACCGCTTGACTCCTGCCAGCCGCACACCTTTCAATTACCCAGCATGCCTGCCTTTGAGATTAATGAGGACCCTGGGTGAATCCCAAATACTGGCAACAGGGCCCTGCTCCAAAAAAACAAGGAATAGGGGAGAAAAATAGAGTAGATCTAGCTGCTTAAGCAGAAAGTGCTAACTGAGGAGCAGATGATGATACACATTAAAGAATATAGTATGTTACTTTGTTACTATGATACTTTGTTTTGTTTTTGTTTGTTTTTTTTTGCCAGGGAGTCTAAAAACACGCTTTGTAGGTTGTGATTTAAATTGACATTAATAGTATGATTTCATTCAACTGAATCAACCCGATTACATAAAAAAAAAAAAAAAAAACTCTCTACTTCCTTTGACTATAGAAAAGTGAAGCCAAAATATCCCAGAAACGATCATTGACAAGGTTTACCATAGTCAGCTGGATCTGGGCCGTATCCGGGCTGTATCCAGATCAGATGGAGGACCTGTGCCTAGACACGACGACAACGCAGCCCTGAAGTAGAGGTATGCATTCCCACGGATTAAATTTACCGGGACCCGTCGGGTCGGGAAGAAAATCACCATATGTGGATAGAGGGTGAACACACCTAGTGTGTTCAGTGAATTTTTGGCTGGAGTTGGTGCATGCGGAATAGAACCTTGCAGGAGCGGGACGAAAAAAAGAGTCCCGCGCAGACCTCTACTCTGAAGTGTCAGCAGAGATTGCGTCAACTAGATCATCCCTTGTGAAGGCATCACCGACATGACAGGCAGTGCCACAAATTCCCAACAAACTGTCCCATAATGGTATGATGAATACGATCTTCAACTAGGTGGTACTGGATTAAATATTATGTTGAAATCCCAAGACTTATGACCCGTTACGCTGCCTGAATCATAATTATGCACTGTTTGCTGTTGGCCAGAGGATACCTTGCCCCCCGACTGAGCCTGGTTTCTCCCAAAGTTTTTTTCTCCTTTTTTGTCACCTTTTGGAGTTTGGGTTCCTTGCTGCTGTTGTCTTTGGCTTGCTTAGTTGGGGACACTTGATATTCAACAATGTCTTGATCTGCCTGCATAGACACCATTGTATGCAAACTGAACTGAGCTGGACGAAGACATCACTGTTTTCTAGAGTTGTCAAAAGTACTGACTTCGGTACCTAGTCGGTACTGAAATTTAAAAAATGTGACGTTTTGAGCGCTGTTGAGTGGATTCGTAAACATCTCTGATTGGCCGTTGTTTTCACGGTTCATCGGATATGTCTGTGATTGGCTTCAATGATCAACTCTGTAAAAACATTGTAAATAGTCATCAAAAAATCTCTTCACTAAGCGCTTACACAGATACACACGGGAGCGTTTGAAAGCAGGCGTCTAACGCGGATTGTTAGACACCTGCTTTCAATTGCTCGCGCTCCCACTTTCAAAACGCTTTCAAATTCAAACACTTCCGTGTGTTTTCAAATGCTCCCGTGCGTTGATCATTGTAGCCAATCACAGGCATATCCGATGAGCGCGTCAACACAATGGCCAATCAGAGGTGTTTATGAATCCGCTCAACAGCGCTCAAAGCATCACATTTTTTAAATTTCAGTACCAATAGGTACCGAAGTCGGTACTTTTGACAACACTACTGTTTTCTCCAGTGCTGATATAGATAAATTACCAAAATTAATAACTATTGGTTTTTACAACGGAATGAATCAATACTGAATTTATTGCTGGACAAAGACATTTTCTTTTAAGAGCTGCTGTGCAGCCAAAATTATTTGCCAGTTATCACTGTAAAGCTGCTTTGACACAATCTGCATTGTAAAAAGCGCTACATAAATAAAGTTGACTTGACTTGACGTCATTTGGAGTCAGAGTATCCACAGTAGTGATTCAGTCGTAAACACACTGGTCAATCATGACATTACACCCCGTTTTAACAACATCAAATAACTAACTCATTGGAAAAACGAACACGTACGTATTACAAACATATGTATGTATGATAACAATTGCCTAAAATGAAAGAAACCATCTTTTGAAAAAAATAATTTGAAGTGTAATTAGATTTTATAGTCTGGCTCACGTCCCATTTGATTACATGGAGAGGGCGGGGTTTATGATCTACACTGCCCTCAAAAGGTTTGGAAACGCCCTAAAAAAGTGGGGTTTTGGATAATATTGGCATGAATCCTTTTTAATTTGTGATAATTTTACACTGATAAGGGACAACACAAACTACAAAAACATATTTTATTACATTGAAAAAACTTAAATTTTCGACTCATCAAAATATCCACTATTAGCAGCTATCTGACCTAAACTGGGTTCTAATTGGTTCATTGTATTCTAAACTTAATTGGCAATCAATTGTCGAGGCTATGAAGGTGTGCTGAAGCAAAAATCTTTTACAAACCTGGGCCAAGTTTAAACCAGTAACCAGGCATCACAGCTGGCAAAGGGGCATGTCTGACTTAGACATGGATATATTGCCATTATTATGTAATCAAAATGAAAATTATTATTGCTGGTCTTCAATGATAATGTCAAGTTACTGTAATGTATTTGCACCAAAAAATGATAAGGATTTATGCTGATATCGTCCAAAACCACACTTTGCCAGGGGTGTTTCCAAACTTTTGGAGGGCAGTGTATAATGCAGCCATACCACCAGGGGGCGACTGAAAAACTTTGGCTTCACTGTTCAGGATGTTTAAGTAGCCAGAGCAACTATTCTCTATTTATGGATATGCCGAGACATGCACGGTTGAGTGACATACATACACAATTTCCCAAGAAAACCATCCCTACAGGTATAAAATATATAAACACTTATAAGAGACTTGCCATAGTGAATCAGGGTAAGACAAAAACACGTTTTGAAAGAAGGATTAATAATGTATTGACTTAGTTCACCAAGAAATTAAGTTAAAGTTGTAGAGCAGAAACGCCTAGGGCCAAAATGATTTACTGAAGCAAACAACTGAATAAAAAGATAGTGTGAAAAGGAGGAGAGGCGGAGTATACAGTAAAAGATACACAATGGAAGGAGGTGGGCACAAGAATGAAATTATACATCAGATAGATACAGCATATGACAGAGCTGGAGGGTCGGAAGCAAGTTGGCGGTAGCGCGAGTGCACTAGCCAACATGGGTATCATGAGTCCTATTATGAAAATCTAGCGAGTCATGCTGCTAGCTACTACTGTTAGCAGTAGCACTTAGATGTTTAACCTCACAGTACGAGACCTGCTTCGTCTCCTTCTGCCTGTGGGTAATCATATGAAGTCCTCCATATACAAACACAGTGCCGTCACCATCCCAGCATCCAACAAAGTCCTAACCTCTAGCTAATCTTACCATTTAAACATCCTCTAATCATATCTGCTTACCTCCAGGTGGCACATGCCAAATAGAAATTGATTTATCCTTGTGTTGTTCATTGCTAATGGTTCTTGAGAGGCCCACTTGCTGTTCCATAATACTATCTTACTAAAGGTTCTGTAATAAAGCCTGGCGCTGTAATCCAATTATGATAGTCCATAATACACTGGCGACTACAGTATACGTCAGTCGTCTACAGTACCACTCCAATATGGCTCCTAATCGGTTCACAAACAAAGTGCCTTTGTCTGGAGAATGAAAAGTTATTGCCTGTTGCTATCATTAGTGAGAAGCAATATTTTACACAAACTGGTTTCTGATTATATAATTTGTTCAGCCAAGATGTTACTTTGCTCTATAGAGACAAGAACGCTTGCTAGGTGCTACACATTAGGTCATTTTGACCAAAAACCATGAAGTTGTACTGTGAACACAAGTAAGGTAACAACTTTGTCTCTTCTATTTTACCCATAAATAATGTTCATGGCCCTACTAGGGGTGTGCAAAACTAGTCTGCTAATTAAATGGGGATTTAGAAATACTATTTTCAAAATCAGTGAATAGTTGACTAACTACACCTTAAGCAGGCCCTGTATTACAGTCATTAAGCTGGTTTCCGTGAAGTGAATTCAAATGGAACAAAATACAATTGGACAATTTTTTAACTTGACACAGCAATTTAAAATTGCAACGCTCATGATGGGCCGCTCAAAGTAAAAGAAAAACAGGGAAACAGGGAAAGACATTCATCTGAATTACAGATGCATCAATATTAAAATTCTAGCCAATACAGTACCAAGGCAATTATTGCCTTGGAATAGCTGATACCAAAAATGTATTAAAATTTAAAATAAAAATGAAAACACAATGCAAGAACAAATATACAGTACAGTCCAAAAGTTTGGAACCACTAAGATTTTTAATGTTTTTAAAAGAAGTTTCGTCTGCTCACCAAGGCTACATTTATTTAATTAAAAATACAGTTAAAAACAGTAATATTGTGAAATATTATTACAATTTAAAATAACTGTGTACTATTTAAATATATTTGACAAAGTAATTTATTCCTGTGATGCAAAGCTGAATTCATCGTTACTCCAGTCTTCAGTGTCACATGATCCTTCAGAAATCATTCTAATATGCTGATCTGCTGCTCAATAAACATTTATGATTATTTTCAATGTTGAAAACAGTTGTGTACTTTTTTTTTTCAGGATTCCTTGATGAATAGAAAGTTCAAAAGAACAGCATTTATCTGAAATACAAAGCTTCTGTAGCATTATACACTACCGTTCAAAAGTTTAGGGTCAATACGAATTTTTATTTTTATTTTTTTGAAAAGAAATTAAAGAAATTAATACTTTTATTCAGCAAGGATGCATTAAATCAATCAAAAGTGGCAGTAAAGACATTTTAAATGTTACAAAAGATTAGATTTCAGATAAACACTGTTCTTTTGTACTTTCTATTCATCAAATAATCCTGAAAAAATATTGTACACAAATGTTTTGTACAATTGTACACATTAAATGTTTCTTGAGCAGCAGATCAGCATATTAGAATGATTTCTGAAGGATCATGTGACACTGAAGACTGGAGTAATGATGCTGAAAATTCAGCTTTGCATCACAGGAATAAATTACTTTGTGAAATATATTCAAATAGAAAACAGTTATTTTAAATTGTAATAATATTTCACAATATTACTGTTTTACTGTATTTTTAATTAAATAAATTTAGCCTTGGTGAGCAGAGGAAACTTCTTTTAAAAACATTAAAAATCTTAGTGGTTCCAAACTTTTGGACTGGACTGTAGATAAACTATAGTTAACCTCACTAACCAACTAGTCATCCAACATTGTACTTTGAGAGCTAACTTCACAGCCCATGTACCTGTTTTGTAGTATACTGCACAATACAGTAAATGCCTGCAGCAGGATAAAGCAGAAACATTCTTCATCATAGTCTGGGCTGAGGACATGTCACTTCCTGCCAAGTTACGGTGGGGTTGTACGATGCGGTGTCTAGGGAAAGCTCTCTTCCATTTACAGCCTTCCACAAGGATGCAAAAGCAACTTTCAATGCCACTGACTGACGACAGAATTGCTCGCACAATGTGTTCAGAAGACAGAGCTCTTAATGTTAACAGCTTAAATCTACAGCAAGCCTGCAATCCTTCCCTCCCATGGCACTGAAGCAATGTGAATTCAGTTTATTTCTAAGAAGAGAGGAAAGCACTCGTTTTAAATATATATCCTTGTGATATCTCCTACTCTAGTCATATTATTTTGTTCTTGTCTTTCATCTTACTGTATTTCTTTATATTTGTGGTTTTTCATTCTTTACTTTGCTTTCACTCCGGGGTTATTTTTCATTCTGCTTTCAAAAGACTGGTCGGTAATCATGAGATTAATTAATTATTTGATTATTTTTTATAATTTTCTTTTGTTGACAGCATGGATATTATTGTTAACTAAAGCTATTTAAAAAAAATGTTTTTTCATCTAATTACAAATGAAATTAAATAAAATATAGAAGAAAAATATATTTTTTATTGGAAATATTGGATGAAAAATGGAAATTAGAATAGAAACACTAAAATTAAAAAACTGTAACTGAATTATTAACTAACTGTAATGAAACTGAAAATATTTAACCTAAATAGTAATACAGTATTTAATATTAATAAAAACTAAAACAAATGACAAAAATCACAGAATAAAATTGCTAAAGAATTAAACTATTAAACAAATAAAAACAATAAAATAAAACCAGTTCAAAATAGTAATAAAAAATATAACAGTATATCAATAATACTTAAATAACAGCATGTATAAATATCTGAACATACAATATATCAAAAGAAAGAACAGATCCTCTGCTTTTAAACAACAAAAAAATATTCTATCTTTATCAACACTTGAATGTGGGTAAGTTTAATTAAAAAAAGCAACATTTTGAACGAAAAGCTGAGAAAATCATGCTTTTGTGCCAATGGTGGGAAAAAGTTAAAAGTTATTTTTTCAATTTAGAAAGGCTTTAAATGGACAACTATAAGCTGGTTTTAGTTGGATGGCCAACAGTTCTTAAAGACCCAACAAAGACCAACATATATTCGTTATCTCTTTCTTGTAATTGAGTATTTTAAAAAGTAAACTGTGGTAATGACTGCCACATTTTAATTATATGCATGAACATTTTCTTTAATATTGGCAGCACTTTCTTGCTCATCAAATTGAGCGTGACACTGCTGCACGCCTGTTGAGATTGTTATTATTCATGTCGAGACTGAACTCAAAGCACTTAACGCATCTTGAAATTGTCAGGGCTTAGCTTCTACATGTATAGATCATCAAATAACATACAGAAACAATCTCGTATGCAAAGCAGTCGCACTGTTAAAACGATTACTGGCAAACTGGCTTTCAGTCAGGACTGTCTTGAGAGAAATACTGAGGGGATGGGAGTAATGGAGACATGCCAGCTGTCAATCACTCTAAGTCTGTTTACATAGTGGAAAGCTGGACTCATGAGCTGCCAGAGAAGTTGGAAGAGGGTGATGTGGGAGCATTTCATCCCTCAATGAAAGCAATGACACATTTCTGCCTGATAGACCAAACTGAATCTGACTTGGATTTGCTAGATGCCTTGCTTAAACCAGACTAAGCTGGTTTATAAGCTGGTCTCCCAGCCTGGTCAAGGTGTTTTTCAACTGGTTTAGCTGGGCATCTACAGTAACAGCCTGACTAGCTGAGAAGTGCAAACCCCTGTAAAACAGACCAACACATTGCATACACTGAAAGTATAAAATATATTCTACAATATTCTTATCACTATACACTATTGTTCGGAAATATGGGATCGGTAAGTTTTTTTGCGAAAGAAATTGATACTTTTATTCAGCAAGGATGCATTAAATTGAAGAAAAGAGACAGTAAAGTCATTTATTATGTTACAAAATACTGCTATTTCAGTTTCTAATAGTTCTTTTGAGCTTTCTTTTCATCAAAGAAAAAAGCATCACGTTTCCATAAGCAAATTAAGCAGCACAACTGTTTTCATCATTGATAATAATAAAAATGTTTCTTAAGCAGAAAATCAGCATATTAGAATGATTTCTGATAGATCATGTGACACTAAGTGAATGCTGTATATTCAACTTTGTATTCACAGGAATAAATTATATTTTAAAGCTGCAGTCTGTTTTTTTTTTTTTGGTTAAAAATTATCCAAAATCAATCAATCTCCTTACCTTAGCCTGATTCACAACGGTAAGCTTGTAATAATGTTTTCTAATTCGGGTGGTACTGGTTGGTTTCTGCAGGAAATTCAAGCATGCAGTCGTTTGTCTTTGCATGACAACAAATTAACATCACGTCAGTTTACATGAAGAGGGAATCCCAGATAGTAGGCTATATCATATGTGAGTATGGTGGATCATTTATAGCCTTTTCTCACAGCAGCTGGAATAATTAAACTTGTCAATTTGATGGTGGATTGTAATCCATCAGTGACAACTGGAGATGCACCCATACTCAAAAGCAAAAGACTTGCAGACGGACTGCAGAGTGGCTACTAAAATTGAAATCTACAGGTAACGCTAATACACACTAAATACACATGGTCACGCAATTCTAATGTTTTTAAAGGGTTAGTTCACCCAAAAATGAAAATTCTGTCATTAATTACTCACCCTTATGTCATTCCACACCCGTAAGACCTTCGTTCATCTTCAGAACACAAATTAAGATATTTTTTATAAAATCTGATGGCTCAATGAGGCCTGCATTGCCAGCAAGACAATTAACACTTTCAAATGCCCAGAAAGCTACTAAAGAAATATTTAAACCAGTTCATGTGACTACAGTGGTTCAATCTTAATGTTATGAAGCGACGAGAATACTTTTTGTGCACCAAAAACAAAACAAAATAATGACTTTATTCAACAATATCTAGTGATGGGCGATTTCAAAACACTGCTTCATGAAGCTTCGAAACTTTACAAATCTTTTGTTTCGAATCAGTGGTTCGGAGCGTTTTTTTTTTTTTTTTGCGCACAAAAGGTATTCAATTAAGGTTGAACCACTGTAGTCACATGAACTGTTTTAAATATGTCTTTTGTAGCTTTCTGGGCATTGGAAATGTTAACTGTCTTGCTGGCAATGCAGGCCTCACTAAGCCATTTTATGAAAAATATCAATTTGTGTTCCAAAGATGAACGAAGGTCTTACAGGTATAGAACGACATTAGAGTGAGTAATTAATGACAGAATTTTCATTTTTGGGTGAACTAACCCTTTGACATTAACAATTTGAGAACAAAGTATAACAATAATAATAATTTGCACAGTTTGACGTGATCCGAACTAAGCAATCGTTAGATTTTATTATACAATTTATTGTAATGCTTTATTTTTCTCAGTTGGTCAGAACAAAAATGGCGGAACGTGTTAATTACTTTCCGGTGAAAATTCTTATTGGTCATACTTCCAAGATGTAGAATCTTCAGAGTACAGTATCCACACCAATGTGGTGACTGACAACAACCATTAGATGGAAATAAAATATATAATAATAATAATAATAATAATAGAAATCAGTTATTTTGAATTGTAATAATATTTTACAAAATTACTGTTTTTACTGTATTTCTGATCAAATAAATGCAGCTTTGGTGAGCATAAGAGACTTTTTCAAAAAAAAAATCTCACCAACCCCAAACTTTTGAACAGTACTGAAGATGCATCAACTCATCAAGACAGTTACTTCAAAGTGACACAATATTTCAGGATACAAAACAAATGACTTTCCTTGAAGCTAGAGTCTAGAAATGAGAAGCTTGATCGGCACGGTTAAGCTCAAAGCTGCTGTAAAACCGCTGGTCTAATTGCAACTGTTTTTCTTTTCCTTGACATTTAAAATGATGTATGTTTTGCTGAGGAGGTACAGAATTATCCAGTTGTTTCGGAGATGTTTGGAAAGATGCCGCAATGTGGATAGGAGTTAATGAAAGCATAGTGTCAGTGGGATTCTGGGAGAGACAGGCCCCCTGGGGGACGCATGCTAGCAAAGCTCTGCGGTAATAAGACCGGACTGAAGGAGGCCTGCTCTCCCCCCTCCTCCTTCAGCTAAACTCACTGATGCTTCCACTTTAATTGGACAATGGGGGTGAAAAACGCTAGTAACGGCACACAGAATCAAAACAAGCACAAGAACCCACTAAGACAAAAATCTGCACACATAGTCATGCAGAAACACACAAGTATCTCAAGGACAGAACAAAATGTCATACTACAAACTACAGTATACAAGATCGTATTGGTGCAGCTATCAAGCTAAAGCAACGCATGCAGTAAGCTACACTCTACATAATCGTAGGATTAAGTGCCTCAGCTGCCTGCGGGCACCAGGACTCCTGACCGGAGCTGTGACAGAGGTGAGCTGGGGCACTGGAGAGAGACTGCCTGTTTATTTTTTGTGTTTGTGATGCATTGTTCCCCCTCTTCTGTCTCTTCACACACCATGCATAAAACCCAGGGGCAATGATATGTGGATTAAAGAGGGAAGGAGCTTTACAGGCGCTCACCCTGATAACCTGATGCTAAAGCGTAACGTAACCAATGCAGCAAAATCAGCAGTCAGCATGATTTTTGTTCATCTAAAGTCCCACCTCGTTCCATCCTCACACAAGAAACAGCACTCTCAGCAGGCTCATTATGACGGGATATGGTGTGTGTGTGTGAATCTCCAGTTATGGATGTGTGTTTCTTCCTACAGTAGGTTCTTCAGTGGATGTCTGTTTTCACCTCAGTGTAAAAAGTACTTCATGTATTTTCCACATTATATCACACAATTCCGACGGTAGGCTTCCATACAATCTTGTATAGTTAACATAACTTTTGGCACAGTCATGCATTCAATTATAGCTGGTATTCAGTCAAGAGAATCACTCTATCTTTTGTTGATGTAAGTGCAATGCCGTTATGAAATCCCAAATTTTTAAGCAAAACAGATTGTATGTATATGCATAATGACATTTAGACATTAAAAAGTGCCCCTATTATGCTATTTTAAAGGTTCTTCATTTTGTTTTGGAGGTCTCCTACAACAGGTTTACATGCATCAAAAGGTCAAAAAACGCTTTCATTTTCTCATAATATACATTACCACACTTTTCAATGATTCTCAAATGACTCGTCTGATGCTTCAGTCTCTCTAAACCCCTCTTTTCCGCAAGCCTGCTCTGCTCTGATTGGCCAGATGGCCCAGTCTGTTGTGATTGGTCTAACGCTTAAAGGCCCACTGAAGAGCATTGGAATGCGCAGCATTATTCAATGCTTTAATGTAATTTCAACTGAAACAGGAAACAATATATCGAACAGCCCCGCCCCTTTTTAAAAATAGCCAATAGTGTTTTGTTTATGTTACAGCCCGTTAGACTCTGTAAAATCTCAGTTTCCTTCTAATCTCTAACCGTTTCTCCTCGTTAATTGTCCTTTATATCGCTTTAACTCTCTGAGGTCCGAAAACGCGCCGGCGCATTTTGCAGAATTTTTTTCACATTACAGCAAAACAGACTTAAAATACTCCATCATTTCTTGTCATAGAGACATAATTAATATATCAATTGAAACTATAGAATGTCTTCTTTTATTTGTGTACACTCAGAGTAAAAACACAATGTTGTGCTTTTTGTAAAATAAAGAAAACTAACATGATGCGTGATCTCTCCTCTCCCTCTGAACGAAGCCCAATCTGATAGTTCTCAGAAAATGAACTGTAACTTATGAATACTAATGACAAAAAAAAAATGACACTTATGTCTAAAGAAACGTTGAAATGTCAGATTTTAAATCGTGCAAGTCAAATCGAAAACAAACATTCTGTGTTTATGTAATCGGTATTAAAGGAGGCCTTGTCAGAAGTTCGAGATTCAGCTCATTACCCGCTAATGCGGCCACGCCCACGGAGCCAGTGCTATTTGGAGGCAAATTCAGAGGCAATACATGCATTCATCGTCTCGATCGGGTATTTATTGTCTTGAAAAGTGTTTATTTGGATGTTAAAGCAATGGTTAGCAATCTCTAGAAGACATGCTGTTAGTGCCTAGTTCATTTTCTTCTTTATATGAATTTGTGGCCTAAAGGTGTACAGAGTGCCCTCCGGCTGCAAGTATGAATTGAAAACACAGTATCCAGCACTAATAGTGATTACAATAAATATTACTTCTCAGTATAGAAAATTGACATAAATATATAAGAATCCATCAATATTTCTCCAAATGTGCATGCTTTTAAGCTAAAAGCCTATATGAAATGCCATAGAGGTAACATAACTGTTCAGACACTTTGCATCACAGAAATACATTATATTTTAAAGAATATAATAGAATACCATTATTTTAAATTGTAATAATATTTCACAGTATTGCTGTTAATGATGAGCTGAGACATTATTACAGAGGGTTTTTTTCACAGCCTACCTGACTGAAAGGCCTCATTAATATGCAAGTAATTTCAGGTCATTATTATGTGATTCTTTTGTCTTCTCAGGTGTAAATGGCCCATTATTCATGATGATTTACGCCTCCATGCATACTGTGTTTCTTGACAAAAAGTGTCTTTCAAAAACTTAATCCATATATTGTATTATATGAAGGAGTAGGCAGCATACTTTTGTGAACACAGATTTAATATACTTTTTTTGGCCTTATTTCAGTGACTTAAGTTTTTTGTTTTTTCAATAACCACACATAAACATTACTCCTTCAAAAATGTACATACATGTTCCTCACATATTATTGTAGCCTAGTTTGTGCTGAATACAGTGTAATGACACTTTTGTCATTTATATGTTTATGAACAACTGAAAAAAGCACAAATGTCAGGGCATGTCAAAACTTCTCCAAGCCCCAAATCAGCCTCAGACTCCAGAGGGTTAATACACAGCATTCTGTGCAGAATTCAGATGGGTCCGATACCTTTTGTGGTCTGTGCCGACTCGTGCATATGATCCGCTCTGTGCTCTCGTGTCTCTGGACCAGAGCAGACTGTGCTTGCATTGAGGCGGTTCATGTGAAACTAAAGCGAAAACGGACAACGGAATGCATATTTACACTGTCAAAATCGTTCCCTATTCTCTATATAGTGCCCCATGTGCCATTCACCATGTAGAAACTAGTAAATGTGCGAGCAAATGACCGATGTCAGTCACAGCTTCAGCATCTGTGTAGGAGGAGGCGGGACTTAAGATTCTAGACAGCATTTGATTGGACCGAATATTTGACGAGAAACTGAAGTGCTCATGAAGATGTCATGAAAATCCGTGATCAATTTTAGCTGAAGTGTGAGACTAAGTTTTCAATGCTTATATCTCCTAAATGTGAATTTTGTCATTGTTTTGGAACACACCAGCTTATTCATAACATTAAGGCTAACATATTCATACTAATTTTGATTTCAGGGGGACTTTAAAGTGTGTGAGGAAATAAATGCCCATTAACATAACTGATCTGGTCTCCAGAGGCTCCAAAAGCTTAGCGAATGTATACACTGTAAAGACAGTAATGATGCCGTCAATTGTACAATATCAATAAGCACGAGTCTGATGATGAAACATTGGAAGAACTAGTTATTCAACCCAAACCTCCATCACAAGGATGACTTGAGCATGACGTTTCTCTGTGATACGCCACTAGTATGAAGTTCATCATGAGAAGTTGCAACTGTAACTTAATTCCTCACCATCAGCATTAACAAGTATACGGCTAACAACAAACCGATGTGTATATTTCTAATTTATTGTGGTGAACATGTGGAAACTGTATCATTTAACTGTATCAATAATAGTGCTAACGTTAGCCAAGCACTAACATGAATGACTGAAGTAACATTATAGTTTGTAAAACAAATCTTGCTCCATCTTTTATCATTAGAGTTGTAAGAACGACAGACAATCTGCATTAATAATGAACAAAATTTTAGGTAATAGTGAGCCACAGCTGATTTGCATAAGTATTTCAGTAAGACAGTGATAACGTCAGTTAGCTAGAGACCTAGCACAATATAAAAACATAAAACGATCCCATTAGAAAATATATACATCAATAATTAATCATACTAACAGGCTGTGATTCTGAGGAGCACGTTGGTCCAAATAAAGTGGCTATTGTCCTACCTTTAATGGCGTTTTATAAATCCCATTTAGACCTCACAGAGATTTGAGAAGCAATTCTGAAAATGTTATCATGCTGTTGTATCGCTGTGGTAATTTTAACCACTGACTCTTCACAGCCTTATTCTTTGGAAGTGTTTACAAAGATAATTTGCTTTTGCGGAGCAGAAAACAGCATCTTCTCGACATGTACACAACACGAACCAGTGTTTGAGGGCAGGTCAAAGTAGATGTTGTTCGCAGGCAGCCACTGAAGACCACAGGCAGGCATTAGGCAAATGTGTTACTTTGTGATGTGCGGCCATCACGGAAGTGGGATTTAAATTCCTAACGTCTCATTTAGGCTGTTCAGAGTCGATTCTTTCTTTTGAGAGACAATAACTTTATTTATCGTGCACTTTTGGCTTCACAACTTTGCAGATCGTTTACATTCACAGACAGGTACATTGCACATTGCATGAAAATATAAAAAAAAAACATAATAGGGGCAATTTAACCAAATATAATAAAGCACAGCAGAACATGCATAAACAAGGGGGATTTATTTAAAAGACTTTGTCTTCAGATTTACACTTGTGCCTATCTTTTGATGACTTATGAAGACATGACCACATATTTGGCAAGTCAATATAGTCAGCAGCTGATGCTCACAGGTTTTTATGGTGCATTGTGGGAATTTCTAGAGAGCAAATCCTTCACTGGAATGATTTTGACAATGAAACAGCTCTAGAAATGGCTGACATCCTAGCCAGTGCACTTGGATTCAAACACACCCCATGTGATTTTGGACAAGCGTTGCCACCAATTTGTGTATGTTTCCAAGGACGCTTAAAAATTATACTGTTTTACTCGCACACCAAATTGAGCTCCTATGGCCCTGTGTAACATAATAAGTACATAATTACAGATTAAAAAATAATTATAAATTATAAATCTCCTAATAAAAATATATTAAACAATAAAACCACTGCAGGCTTAAACAACATCTTTGCGTATTAGAGTTTTGTGTCTCCTGTAAGCATTTCAAGCAGTAACTGGTGGTAATTAAAGTGTAAAGGGTATACAATGCCCTGCTCTCTATTGAATAAAGCACACTCACACTAATAAGATCTCTCTCATAATGAATTTTCAATGAAGTGTGTTTTCACACACAAAAACCGAATCTACAGTTACTGCACACGCCCACTAACAGAAAGCGCTTAGTGAAAGTCCAATGAATTCATTTTCCCATCACCGTCTGCATAAACAATAACTACCACAAAATGAATGCATACAAAACACAGACGCTTTCCTTTCTCTTTAAAGTAAAACAAACAATGAAGATAGCATTATGTCAGAATACATTAAGGTTTCATTAAAGGTAGCAAAAGGATCCATTACTGATTCTTGTGTCTTTGTGCATTTTGAAAAGGTTGGCAGGGTTTATACAGCATTTAAATTCACAAAGAATTACCCATAAATCCCACCAAAACAAAGCTGTCAAACATAATATTTCCTAAACCTACACACTGTCCCTCTTTATCCCATATGCTTACTGGCTCTAAAAACACAAATTAACGGCACTGTATACTTCAAGTACGCTTTTCATTAACGCACCATTGTTAATAAAATCTCTTCATCTGTTCAGTAAATACTGATAATCAGCATAGCTGAATTACTGCATCTCATTTCATCAATCATACCAACCTCCCACATTGGTTTTAGTTGGCAGAGGGTGGTGACAAAAAGGAAACACACAAGTTGTGGCTCCAGTACATGGGAAAACTAAAGAACAAAACAGATGCTGAAATGTAACGATTTTACTGTAGCTATAGTCTGACTCTATAGTCTATATAAAGACCCCTGCAGTGAAAACTGCAAACAACCTCCAATGATTTGCTCAATACCAAACAAAAGCTTTTTGAAACAATTTATGTCCCTCAATAACACCTATCGTAACTGATCATTTCCACTGCTGCTCCACTGAAAGGGGACTTTTACATACAGAATAATGCATCTGTGTTTACATTTTGTGTGTGTATGTGTGTGTGTGTGCATTACATTGTTGTTGTTTTTTTTTTCATAAAGAAAGAAAAAATAATAGGACTGCTGACAGTTCAAAATTCAGCTTGTCTACAGTACATAACGGATCTGCATGCCCAGCTATAATATTCTTCTTCCTGATAAATAGATTTAAATGTACATAAACATCTAGTTTACGTGAAATTCCATTTATCGCTGGCTTTCAGCTGACTGTAATAATGCAGCGTTAATTGCAATCTGTAACAACCCTAATTTACATAGAAGGGGGAATGTTTGTGCTAAAAAAAAAAATGACAATCACTTAATTTAAACAAAAACAAATTGATATATTTAGCACCTGGCTAAACTGGATTGCAGGTACTTAAAGGTGCTGAAGAGGATGTTTTGTTTTATACATTTTTGCAATATTACTTGAAACTGTCTTTACTAACTGATAAAAGACTATTTATTAGGTGCACTGAAAGTAATAATATTAATATACATCATCTGTGCACGAGGTACGGCCTTAAAAACATCAGCCGATCATCGCGTAAACGATTGGCTCTCTGGCTTGTCAATCACTGCCGTGACGTTCCTTGTGAGAGACGAGCGCAGCTGCGCGCTCCAGTAACTTTCCACACTCCACAGGCGCCGCATGCAATGTTTTTGTCAGGAGACAGGAGTAACAACTGCAGATTATGAGTTACCTGCGGTGAGTCCGACATAATGAATCCAAAAAACACGACACAGCGAATGCCGGTGATAAACACTCGTGTTACAAAATACTCGTGCAGGAGTTTTGGGAGGCGTTCCTTTGAAGTGAGCTGTGAAGGAGGGGGGTTGTTCTTACGCATACACTCATTTCAAAAACTCAGTAACAGTCTTTGGATTTTCAGTCGACGAAAAAATCCTCTCTATCACCTTTAAAGGTGCTAAAGAGGATGTTTTGTTTTATATATTTTTGCAATATTACTTGAAACTGTCTTTACTAACTGATAAAAGACTATTTATTAGGTGCACTGAAAGGAATAATATTAATATATATATCATCTGTGCACGAGGTAGGGCCTTAAAAACATCAGCCAATCATTTACGCAATCATCGCGTAAACGATTGGCCCTCTGGCTTGTCAATCACTGCCATTACGTTCCTTGTGAAAAATATGCGCGGATTGGCCCTCTGGCTTGTCGATCACTGCCATGACGTTCCTTGTGCGAGACGCGCGAGACGTGCGCGGCTGCGCGCTCCAGTAACTTTCCACACTCTACAGGCAATGTTTTTGTCAGGAGACAGGAGTAACAACTGCAGATTATGAGTTACCTGCGGTGAGTCCGACATAATGAATCCACTAACACGACACAGCGAATTCTGGTGGTAAACACTCGTGTTCCAATACTCGTGCAGGAGTTTTGGGAGGCGTTCCCTCGAAATGAGCTGTGAAGGAGGGGGTTGTTCTTACGCATGCGCTCATTTCAAAAACTCACTAACAGTCTTTGGATTCTCAGTCGACGAAAACATCCTCTTTAGCACCTTTAATGAACAAGATGTAGGTTTTTTTGCGCTGAAATACCAATTAATAAAAATAACTGTTCACCCATCAACACTCTACAGAATGTCACAACTGTGAGGAAAATTAAAAATGAACGGTTACAGACATACACAAAGAGAAAAAAAATTATGCTAATGTATATAAGCACTTTCCATAAAAAGGTCATGAGCACCACATGCTAAGATATATGCTGTTAAATGAAAAGAGAGAGAGAAAAAAAGAATATGGATGAGCAATAGCAAAAAAGAATATTTTTGCACAAATACTAAATAAACCCAATTCCTAACAAACTCTCTTAAATAAATTTTATTTCAAGCATCTGTGAATATACTTAATTATGTTTGTCATTAAGTTAATTTTCTTGTCTTTCATATTGGAAAGTGTTTACCGTGTGTGGCACCATGCTTCTTTTAAAACTTAATACTGTGTAATTTACTAAATATAAATTTTCTAATATAGTTTGGGGTCGCTAACATTAAGCATTGATACATCAAATTGAGTAAAAGTTAAAGTAATGATACAAAAGAAAAGATTCAAAGAATCACGAAAAATTACAGTTTCCACAAAAATATTAAGCAACATGACTACTGATTATAAGAAATCTTTCTTGAGCAGCAAATCAATAGAATGTTTTCTGAGGGATAATGTAACACTGACGACTGAAGTAATGATGCTGAAAATTCAGCACCATCACAGAAAGAAATGACATTTCATAATGCTACTGCTTTTACCTCTGAATTTAGTGTATACTTTTTTCCATTTGATTTCCCTGAAAAGTATAAACACTGAGATACATCTACATCTGCCAATTGTGTGAGTTTGGAGTGGAACGATCTATTTGGTGATGCAGAAATTACACAGTTCACCTAAAAGGCACCATTTCTTTATGTGAAACATTTCACAGAGACGCGATGATTTCCGTAATGATGAAACTTGACAGTTTCTGTCCTGAATGACAGAAACCATTTGATTGACAGTTCAATATCCAGTCTCATTCGTGTGAAAATGGATTCCAGTGCAGATGACTGAGGGGTTAACACGGGTCTCAGCGCTGGAGAATGGCATAAGCATACGGACATATCAATTCCTCTGAACTCCTGACTGGTGACTGAAATGTTGTTTCAGCTGATGTTTTGCAATATGTGTATAGCCGGAAACCATGCAATTAGCAGTAATGGCATTATTACCCACCAACTGATGCCACTCCATTTGCATTCCATCCAGGAGGCAAAGGACATAGCTCAAATAATATTTAAAAACTGTGTGTGGTTCACAACATTACTGTATTATAATATAGATAAGCTAACTAGCTAACTATTCTGCAGTATGGAAATTTAGTTGCTTTAAGATCTGGACTCATGTGACTGGACTCACAATGCGTTAAGCCCTTGTCTACATCAGGAAGGGGATAGTTTAGTTAGGGGATAAAAAAAAAAAAAAAAAAAAATCAGCCAAAACCAGCCTAAGCTGGTTAGCTTGTCTTAGCTGCTCTTCCAGCCTGGTTACAGCCGGTTGAGCATGCTGGTTTTCAGAGGGGTTTTAGCCACTTATTTAGATGGTCACGCTGGAAGATCAGCTGACTAATCAGCTGAAAACTAGCTTGGCCAGGCTGGGAGACCAGCATAAAGCAGTTACATCCAGCTTAAAACAGCTAGGACCAGCCAACCAGCCAGCATAGGCTGGTTTGGGCAATTTTTTGTTTGTTTGTTTTTTCACGAGGGATATAGATGGTTAAAGGGATATTTTACCCAAAAATGAAAATTGTGTCATCATTTAAGGCCTGATATACTCAATGTGAACTTCTTTTTCATTTTTTGCTTAGGGGTAAAAGAAAGTTAAGCATGAAATTACCAGAGAAAATTTCCTAGTCAAAGAGAGGAAGTCCCACGGCACACCACCTATTACATAATCGTCACAGACCAATGGTACTTTGAAGGCTTTTACCAGTCAGATCAAATGGCCTAATGGTTAGAGAGTCAGACTGGTAATCCTGAAGGTTGTGGGTTTGATTCTCAATACCAGCAGGAAATGACTGAGGTTTCGAACTCCCGAAACTATGTCCAAATGAACTTTGAAATGTTGTTGTCGTTTTTGCTTGAAGTAAATCGGACCTTTACTCACACTCAAGTCATTCCAAACCTGTCTGACTTTCTTCCCTCTGTAGAACACAAAAGAAGATATTTTGTCCACACAATGAAAGTCAGTGAGGTCCAAAACAACCCATTGGACCGTTTTTACTTTTATTGTATTGCCAAAAAAAAAAAAGTAGAGACATTTATCAAAATATCTTCTTTTGTGTTCTACAGAGGGAAGAAAGTCAGACAGGTTTGCAATGACATAAGGGTGAGTAAATAATTTTTTGGATGAACTATCCTTTTAAGGGAGCCAAGATAAACCCTGAACCAAGAGAAATCTTTTGGATTTAAGGCAACTGAACACAGTCAGAGTGAACGAATGATTGAAGACTAATCAAGCAGAAGAACTGACCCTACAAAGGTCTGAAGCCTTGTCCACTTCAGCACAATTTCAGCATTATAACCACTTGGGGGAAAAGTAGAATAGCAGCTAAGCATTAAACCTTCAACCCTAGTCAGTGACAGCACTTCACAAAGTGCATCAGAGTGTAATGGCACTGATGCACTATGTGTTGATGTGACCATAGACAAAGACATTCAACCCAACAGAAAACAGCATCCCTCGATGAAGATATCGGTTTCTTTCAGATGAAAGGTAAAAGTAGCTCTTTGGTAGCTAATGTTCTCTTTCCACTCAATTGTTCTTCTGTAGTCTTAACACTGCTGTTCCTCTGCATTTTGGACCCCCTCCTACCATTCAAGGTTTCCACCCCATAACAGCCGTGAAGTGAGCCAAGCTTCTGTGTCAACCTGCTTCTCTCCGCTTCATTTTAATTTCACTTCTAATTGGCCTGCAGCATAGCCTTCTTGCTAATATTGATCTCTGCTGCAGTGCACCACTGTGGTGGTACGCCGAGTTTTGCTTGTGTAGGCATTTGCATGTTTTAATTAGATACCTCTGTTCCTATCGTTCAACCTCGTCGTCACCTCCTGGCCACGCAATGCTCCATTTCATCTGTAATAAGGTGCGTGTACCCATTCAGGCTCCTTTTGTTTTCATAGGGGTATGCATTTGATTGCGGTTTACACCCATTGTTTACCGTACTTCGGCCTTTAAACCCCAGACCCTAAGCGGTTGAAATTGCATTGGGGACTTGTCTTTATGGGGTTGCCATGGTGACCAACTGAGTCATCCGTTGCTCTGCTCTGGCTTTGAGATTCATCTTCTAACCTCTGCCTGCCTGCATGTCTCCTGTCCTTTCCGGTACTCTTCTCTTCTCGCTCTATGGTTGGTTATGCTGGAGTATCCATCATGACAATACCTCCCGGTAGTGGCACAATGACTTAATCACTCTGGCTATGTTCACACAGCAGCAGACTATGGTTCTGTTCATACACAGTTTGGAATCTAAAGTGAATACATGTTCTGATCTGAATTTTGAGAGTGAGTTTAGTTGATATCATAGATGGATGCAGCTCAAATTTAGTAGAACTGTAGCCTGTTTTTGTAGCCAAATTGTTGATTTGTGCTAATAACACTTGTGGAAAGAAGCACACTTTAGCATACATTTATAAAGAGTACTTATTATGAAAAATATATATACTTTAAAAGAATATAGACCTTATGTAGCAGCGCCCCCTTGTAGCTTTGCGCTCCTTGTGTTCTGTCTTCCAGTTTGTATTTCCACAGCATGAAGGTAAGATCTTACGGGTTTATGAAAGAACCGCTCGTTTTACTGACATTTGTTATAACATCTGCTTCAAACATTACAATGCTCATGATAACTTTAATGAACACTACAATAGTAAATTCACTTCACCAGCTAATTACTATTTGACCATGATTGCATAGAAATATATAGAGCTACTGCAAAAACAGAAGTTCTAAAGATGGCTTTTCGCTTGTTTCACTGACGCATAAGGTCTATCCATAAGTGCAAACTGAATGTAATGTTTTATGACACTTAATTGCATGTTACATACATTTTAAATACTTAAGTGCATGTTACTGTATTGAGTTTTCACATGCGGTTTACTGGCATTTTGAATTATGCATCACATTCTGTTGTGTTTTAGGGTTAAAGGAAATGTCCCTAAACTTAACAGATAATGTCCTGGCAAAAAACTGCCAGTAACATTTCCATTTTTCAACATATTTCTTATAGTGTAGTGTACTTCTTTAAATCATGATTAAAGATTGTTGAAACATACTGATTTAAAATAAACGTAAAGTGAAACCATTTTACATTAGTTCAAAAAGTGTACTTTTTAAAAGTGTACATAAGTGTTTAGAAACTCAAACCCTCTTTTGGCTTTTAAAAAAAATACTGTCAGGATGTACTAAAGACAAAGAAAAAGACATGCACGCTGAAAAGGCATGGACACAGTTATTTTGCGACTGACCTTACTACATATGCATTTCCCTTTCAGAAGCAAAATTTATGTGAGGAGAGTATTTAAATGAATCACGCAACCTGATTTACTAAGGTTTGTGCTAGTCAGTGTACTGGTATTTACCATTATTTACCACCCAAAAAAGCATTTCTTAAACCAAACGCTAATTTGCACTGCTCTTGGTAGATTGCATTGGTCATTATGAAAATGATCCGACTGCGTGTGTGTTCTTTAATTTGAGTGTCGTGAGTACTTTCCACTCCCATCAGCACTTTTTTTAATTGCGTTTTCAAGCTAATTTGCCATGTTTAGTAAATCTGACAGATACTGTTTTCTCTTTAAGTACACTTAATTGTTTCTTAAATTTCATTATTAGATTTTCTGCAGGTTTTTTTTTTTTTTAATATAATTTTAAGATTTAAAGTACACTACAAATTTAAATTAAAAACAATTAGGCATACTTATTTTTCACAAGGGCAGATCAGTGTTGAACACTGACATATGTTTTTTTTTTTTTTTAGATGTATAAACTAACTTTTTTAGATTTATACTGCTAATAATGCTGCAGCTGTGTAGAAAATATGGCACCAGTGGGTCTTTCACACCCAATTTACACTGGAAGCAAAGTAAAAACACTAGTACGGTGCTGTCTGCACTGCAAGCCCACGTCAATGCTACATTTGCAGGGGCAGATTATAATAGGAGACTATAGTTTTGTTTTGTCACCCCTCATTTCCAGTCTAGAGACGTGCGAAAGGCTGTTCACAAAAGACTCACTCTTGCATCCATCAATGCTATTTTTAAATACTTTTTATATGTAAACGAGGCCATTACAGCATGTCATTTTAGCATCCCATTGATTTTCAACATTGTATCAAGTCACACTGTCCAGGTTTTTGCACAGAAATACCACAGCCTCTAATGCGCAAGACAACAACACATCAAGTCATAATAATTCATACAAGATGGTGAAATTGTAAGAAATCACACAAATTGAATTGTACAAATAATTATGACCCAAACTTAACCATAAAGCCCCCTTTTCGACCCCTAAACATTTTTATGGTTGTAATGGGGGGTGGGTAACACCTATTGTAGAAAAGTCACATGATATTATAAATTTTGTCATTATGATACAGATTAATGCAAGTTGTTGTAAATTGGTTTAAAGTCCTTCTCTATGCTTTTTATTCTTCTTCCTTTTTTTACGGCTTATTCAGTACTCTACTTTCCCCATTCGTATGCCAAAACGAGGACTAATGCATTTTAGTAGAATTGATTAAGTAATCCCATAGATAACTTTGAGGCGGTACTCTTTATTTCATAAGTAAATAATTCACAACTCTTAACTGGTAGACTCTGTTCACCACCTTCATAATTTTTTAAAAACATGTTTTCTTTCACCAAATTTTTTCTTTCGACTCAACATTCTCACTCCATTTACAATCAGGTCATGCTGTATGCTAGAGCTAAGAGCTGAGGCTAAGAGTGAAGGGATTACTTAGCAGCCTA
>NC_090235.1:23353490-23443490 GCF_024489055.1 Chanodichthys erythropterus
ATAGAATGTTTGACAGAACAATAGAACAACAGACAGACAGACAGATGATAGACAGACAGACAAACAGACAGATGGTTTTCTGTAACAAATCTACATCTATCCTATTTGTTTTTTGCAGTTTATTTCCTTTCTGAAGTCTGTTGAAGTTGTGTTATTCTTGTGCTGGCCAATCAGTATGTGAAAGATAGTGCCCAATTGATGGGAGCAAAACAAGGATCAAGGAGGTCACCAGAAGATCTCTACTGGAATGACTAAATCCTTGGTACATTGGCAGGGTGCAGTAGGGATAAGGTTCGGTATATCTGGGTTAACACCAAAGAGAGAAAGAGGAGGATAATCTTTAACTCCTGTGATTGTAGCTGATCCAAGGTCAAGAAAAGACACCATATCAAAGAGATCTTAGTATTGAATACATAATGCAGTGCCAACATTGAATAAACAGCTACCTGACTGCTCACTTCATTATAGCAGTATAGAGAATATGGAGCAGTCTTATGTATTTCTCCTTGAATGAGATCTGTAGATACAAATGAATACACAGAGAAGCCATGCCAACTACTCATAAAAAGTACTTCTATTGCACTTTAATGCATAGCCTACATCTTTACTTTTCTTTCTAAACTGATGGATTTTGACATTCAACTTCGTAATAATCTTTGTAACTACTGCATGACATTCCTGCATCAATCTCTCAATTAGAATGCAATATGCATTAAGGCAAAGCTTTAGTTTGAAGTGTGAGTATACGTGTGTGTCCAACGAAGAAAGCGACACACACTGATTACTGTCCCTATTTATCAGCTTAAACATTTCTATTTGCAGTTTCTTGAGCTTTGACATTGTGCTACAGTTGACACATAATCACGGACCTCCATGTTAAATCCCCTGCAACAGAAGCAAGAAAATAAACCACAAGTGGAGAGTTAATTGAGTTTACTTTCCATCCCCCCTCAAAGCCCTCGTAAGGAGGAAAATTAGATTTTTCCCCCTCTATCCATGTTAAATAACATCAAACCTCTCGAACAGCGTTACACAAAAGCCAGTTCAAATCAAAGGCACTGAAATGATTAATATGCTCCAGCACTATGAAAACGATACTACAAGAACTATATTTCTAAACATCAAAAGGATATTCTATGTATTTTTGCTTCTAGCAGCATAATCATATTCAATCCGCCCTCATAGAGGCCTTGTTTCACTAGCTTTCGGTCCAGCAAGGTAAACACATCACCCATAATAACCTCAGTGGCGAGAGCAGCCTGCCCTCATAAGGGCCAGGCTGATTTCATCAACGCTACATCAAAATTGAAATGCCAATTCCAATTCCAATGCCGTAATTATAACTGACCTGTTTCGCCAAACTGAATTTAAAACTGCTAGTGCATTAAAAACATGCCGGGTCGAACTTGAAGGGCAATGATAGAAAAGCAGTGATCTCAACTCAGCCCAAAGACAGTCGCTATAGAAAAGATCATAATTGCAATATAAGGGTCATTCAATGTAACTGCTGCTTTTTCCAGTTTACTAAGGTGATTTTTAAAGTAAACCTACTTTTTTCCACCACACTGTCAATCCAAATATGATTATTTGTGTATCTGATTGAAATCTGATTGACTGTGCATCGCAACCGTTCAGATCCGACTTGTGTGTCACATATAAATGTAGCTTTTAAATGTAGATTTCATTTGATGTTTAGCAATTTATACATGCTAAATACACCAATCAGTATGACCACTGACAAGTGAAGTGAATAACACCTGTTAGCGGATGGGATATATTAGGCAGCAAGTGAACATTTTGTCCTCAAAGTTGATGTGTTAGAAGCTGAAAAAATGGGCAAGCGTAAGGATTTGAGCGAGTTTGACAAGGGCTAAACTGTGATGGCTATACGACTGGGTCAGAGCATCTCCAAAACTGCAGCTCTTGTGGGGTGTTCCCGGTCTGCAGTGGTCAGTATCTATCAAAAGTGGTCCAAGGAAGGAACAGAGGTGAACCGGCAATAGGGTCATGGGTGGATAAGGCTCACTGACGCACGTGGGGAATGAAGGCTGGGCCATGTGGCCCGATCCAACAGACGAGCTACTGTAGATCAAATTGCTCAAGAAGTTAATGCTGGTTCTGATAGAAAGGTGTGCATCACAGTTTGTTGCGTATGGAGCTGCATAGCTGCAGACCGTTCAGGGTGCTCATGCTGACCCCTGTCCAGCACAGAAAGTGCCAACAGGGGGCACGTGAGCATCAGAACTGGACCATGGAGCAATGGAAGAAGGTGGCTTGGTCTGATGAATCATGTTTTCTTTTACATCACCTGGATGGGCGGGTGCGTGTGCATCACTTACATGGGGAACACATGGCACCAGGATGCACTATGGGAAGAAGGCAAGCCGGCGGAGGCAGTGTGATGCTTTGGGCAATGTTCTGCCATCCATGTGGATGTTACTTTGACACGAAACAATATTAAATAGGTGGTCATAATGTTATGCCTGATCAGTATATGACAGAGCTCCAATCAGATAAGCACACAAATCAGATTTGGACTGACAGTCTGAACAAGGCTTTAGACACGCCCCCTTATTTTGAAACCCCGCCCCACTGTTGACAGATAGAGCAGGAGATCAGCTGCATGTCATCTCAAGTGTTGTCAAAGTCCATCATTCACGCACCACAAACTAACGCAATTGCTTATGAAGCAGTTAAACGTGACTGATCCACTTCATCTACCACACTCCGTATATCCTGCTTCTCATATACAGGCCGCTCTGGAAAAATGCAAAATGACTGACAGGCAGAAAGTGCCTCAAAGTCTGGTATTTTGACCTGCATTTTATTTTTTTATTTTTTTGGTTTACAGAGCCTAGAGCTGTCGTAGAGCATAGTGACAGGTGTGATATGTACACACCATGTTCAGTGATAGCTGCCAAGCAATAGGGACATTTTCTGACTTCCATGCTATGAAAAAAACAACAACAACAAAACACTTACAGTACCTTTAAACAATTTACATGTAAATGAACTAAATAATAGTTTTATCAAATAATATAATTAATGATATTATTATTACACCATCATAAAAAGTATCAGTTTCAAAGTTTAATTTGATATTTCAAGCTTTGGAAATGCTGATATATTAATTTGTCTAGTAATCAGGATTACATTTTAAAGGTGCCATTGAACGTTTTTTTAAAAGATGTAATATAAGTCTAAGGTGTCCCCTGAATGTGTCTGTGAAGTTTCAGCTCATAATACCCCATTTTTTTTTTTTTTTAATTAATTTTTTTTAACTGCCTATTTTGGGGCATCATTAACTATGCACCGATTCAGGGGCTGCTGGCCCTTTAAATCTTGTGCTCCCTGCCCATCGAGCTCGCGACTCTATAATACAGTGCATTTACAAGGTTCACACACCTAATATAACCCTCAAATGGATCTTTCGTCATGTATACTGCATGCATGCTTCGGGTCATGTGAGTATAGTATTTATTTGGATGTTTAATTTTGATTCTGAACGAGTTTGATAGTACTCCGTGGCTAAAGCTAACATTACACACTGTTGGAGAGATTTATAAAGAATGAAGTTGTGTTTATGCATTATACAGTCTGCAAGTGTTTAATAATGAAAATAGTGACGACTCTTGTCTCCGTGAATACAGTAAGAAACGATGGTAACTTCAACCAACAGTAGCCTACATTAGCAACATGCTAATGAAACATTTAGAAAGACAATTATCACTAAAAATATCATGATATCATGGATGATGTCAGTTATTATTGCTCCATCTGCCATTTTTTGCTATTGTTCTTGCTTGCTTACCTAGTCTGATGATTCAGCTGTGCACATATCCAGACGTTACTGGCTGCCCTTGTCTAATACCTTTCATAATGTTGGGAACATGCTGGCATATGCAAATATTGGGACGTACACCCCGACTGTTATGTAACAGTCGGTATTATGTTGAGATTCGTCTGTTCTTCTGAGGTCTTTTAAACAAATGAGATTTATATAAGAAGGAGGAAACAATGGAGTTTGAGACTCACTGTATGTCATTTCCATGTACTGAACTCTTATTATTCAACTATGCCGAGGTAAATTCAATTTTTAATTTTAGGGGGACCTTTAAGATTGTTTGCTATAGTACTGACAAACATAACAAAAGAACAAAAACTAAACAAGAAAAAAATATTTAAAAAGAGTGCACCATATCTCTCAACAAAAAAAAAAAAAGGTGGTAACAGGGTTGACACACACTTGAGAACAACTTCAAGTCTTGTTAATATGTTATGTCAGCTAATGTCTACAAGGAAAACTATTTAGAAGATTACAGCCAAAATGCTAGATGTTACTTCCTTTTACTTTTCATCCAAATGTAGAAAGAAGGTAAGTTGGAGACATCATTCTAATATGCTGATTTAGTGCACAAGAAACATTTCTTCTTATTATCAGTACTGAATACGATTGTGCTGCTTAATTTTGTGGAAATTGAGACAATTTTTCATTATAGAACATTGAAAAGAATAGCATTTATTTGAAATAGAAATGTTTACTGTCATTTTTGATCAATTTAATGCATCTTTGCTAATAAAATAACTAATTTAATTAAAATACATATCTTACTGACCCCAAACTTCATATTGAACGGTAGCTTATGTACAAGGCACACAAATGGCCCCGTTTCAACAGTGACCTATAACTCTCTAGTAGTACAATACCAGAGTTTCCTTTTTGGCAATTATTCAATCCTTAGAGAAAAATGATTTGTCAACACCTGTCTTCCTCAGGGTTGCTACTAGTGTCATGCTCTCAGCATGTGTGTGTGTGTGTGTGTGTGTGTGTGTGTGTGTGAGAGAGAGAGAGAGAGTGAGTCCTGGCTGAATTCTTCTCTGTGTCTCACTGGACTGGGGTTATGATGGATTAGGATAAAACATTAACATGGCAGCGAGGAAAGAGCAAGAGGGTGAAAAGAATCGTTTCATGCTCTTATTAGCAAGAAGGCCAACCGCTTACCACTTTCATCTTCACACAGAAGACATCACTAAAACCCTGAATGTTTTTTTGTGTGTGTGCTTATTCAGAATTTCTGCGATTAGTAACAGTGCATGCATGACATGGCATGGGTATATTTATGTTTTGATTTTTGACAGTGGCTCAGATTCAAATCAATATGGAGTGTTTTTCCCTAGTTTTCAAGACTGAAGTGCTTGATCATACAGTAAGATTTCAACACTCACAGTGAACAAGAGTAAGATGCAATAAAGATACTCATCCCTTTTATTACCAGACAAACACTTGTATGTAACACATATTTCCAAAAAAAAAAATTACTATACCATTTACTACAGTGCTCTGTACCACTTATTCTGCAAATGTAAAGTATGCTTAGTCATATGTAAACTGTAAAATAATAAACCAAGATAAATTTGCCAGTATTTTCTAACATTACATGCTGTATTCTGAGTTTTACTGTGAATGAAATGCAGGCTAGGTCATTTTTCTGAATGCAACAGAGGACAGCTATTTATACTGGGTTACATGGAGGGAAAAAAGATGTCTTAATCTGATTTTTCACTGCTTGCAATAGACAACAAACAGCAGGCCATTCATTACCAATCACAAAGGGGCTGTCTGAAGTTTCCACCATTTCAAAATGTAGGATTTGCATTGAAACATTTTTGCTTGTGTGACTGCACAGTATTCAACCATCCAACAAGTATTTCAATCAAAAAATGTGCATAAAATGGTCTTAAAAAGTCATTAAAAGACTGATTCTCTTGTATAAAGAACAAGAAGTCAAAATTAATGTTTAGTACAATAGCCACTATGGGGCAAACATAACAATGTCATAACAACAATTATACTTCTAAGGGTTATAGTTCACCCAAAAATGAACATTCTGTCATTAATTATTCACCCTTATGTCGTTCCACACCCGTAAGACTTTCGTTCATGTTCATAACACAAATTAAGATGTTTTTGATGAAATCTGAGAGCTTTCTGTCCCTTTATAAACAGCTATGCGACTACCACTTTGACTCTTTAAAAAGTTCATGAAGAGATTGTTAAACTAATCCATATGAATCGAGCGGTTTAGCCAAAATTTTCTGAAGAGACTTGATCGCTTTATATGATAAACAGATTGAATTTAGGCTTTTATTTACATATAAACATTGATCAGCAAACATAAATAAAAGCTCAACCGAACCTGCTTGACGCGTGAGAACAAACCTCTTGCGGAAGCTCAAATGTGCTGCGTAACACACGAGAATGAACCTCATTGGTTCTCGCATGTCAAGCGAACATGCTTGGGCTTCTGTTTACCACAACTGATGTGTGTTAATGAATGTTTACATGTGAATATAAGCCTAATTCAATCTGTTTGGACTAAACCGCTCAATTCGTATGGATTAGTTTTACGATCTCTTTATGAACTTTTTGAAGTGTCAAAGTGATAGTTGCGCAGCTGTCTATGGAGGGACAGAAATCTCGCAGATTTCATCAAAAAGATTTATGTTCCGAAGATGAATGAAAGTCTTACAGGATTGGAACAACATAAGGGGGAGTATTTAATGACAGAATTTTCATTTTTGGGTGAACTATCCCTTTAAGAATTAACTGAAAATGAGAACAAAAGCAGAGCAGCAGGGTTGCCAAGTCCCCGGTCTTCCTGCGGAATTGGGGTATTTTAAAACTGTTGCTGTGGGTAGATTTTTCTCCCCAGGGGTTAAAGGTTTGATATATTGCATAAATTACATATAATTGAAATGCTTAGATTGATAAAACTGTGTTAGATATAAAGTTTTTTGAAGGAAGGCCACTGGTAGGGAGCTTTTGAGCTATGTTTACAATGACTTTGCATGCTTTTGCATAACAGTGACAATAAAATATGTATTGTAGGTATGGAAATATCATATTTTGAGTTTTGATATTCAGGATACTGGGATATTTTTGATTGGCCATTAGGCTTGTTTTGTTATGCAGACCTGGCAACCCTGCAGAGAAGACTGATAGACCAACAAGCAGCAAAAAATTCAACTGCATCATTTATTCATGCCACAATGCATGCAGGGAAGCGAAGCACCAGCACAGTAAACAGTTTTACAGTTAATCTGTAAAAGTAAAAGAGATTTTATCCAAAGTGACTTACGAATGAGGAACTTCGCAAGCAATTTATTATACAAAAGTCAACAACATTTGTAGCACTGCAATGCTGGGTTACAAGAGTGTGTAATAGTACTACAGAAGCTAGAGCAGAAGTTAAAATGCAGAAAATAGAGAACAAGAAGTTTTTACCAGCAAGTAATATAAATTTGTACAATTTTTTTTAAAGTGTACAGTGTGTCTGTAAGAGTGCTTTGAGGTAAACAAGCTACTAATGGATGTCAGCCATGGCGGCACCTGTCAGCCACAGATATGTGTGGGTAAGGGCAGTAGGAAAGGACAGCTAAAGGCATGGCTGGATACCAGCCTCTATTTACCTGTTCTGCTCACATATCCCGTCACACTTCAGCAGTAAGGCTTCAGTATTACAGACTGACACCCATAAGCCCCTCACTCCTGCTGCTGCCACCAGTATGCAAGCACAGAAATCAGGAGGATAGCTGGAGTGTTTTAAGAATTTTTTTTTTTTTTTTTTTTAATGAATGGCCAATGCTACGCATGCATTGATGTGTTAAATATAAGCATGTCATATAGAGTAAAAATAATAACTCTTAGTTTTACTTACAATTTTATTACATTTGTTTTATTTAAAATGAACTATCCCCATTGACTAACATAGTATAGAAGTCAATGGGGCCCATCAACTGTTTGGTTATATGACATTCTTCAGAAAAAAAAGCAGAAGAAAGAGATTCATACAGGTTTGGAACAGCTTGAGGGTGAGTAAACAATGACATAATTTTAATTTTTTGGGTGCACTATCCCTTTAAGGCATTTTACAAAATGCATACATTCTAATGCTAAAACACAAGTACAATATGCAATATCACAGATAATGGATTTTAATATGTACGATTCACTGGTCCAAGCAGAATGAATAAAAGTGAAATGGATGAAATAGACACATATAATAGGCATAGTAATGTAAGCTGGCGGTGTGCGCGTTAAGACTACTTATATATAATAATGTCTATTAATTAAGTTAATGTTCAGAATTATTATGATGTTAATATGTAGGCTGTGTGGGTGTCGTTTCCATAGAAACTTGCATGTGAAGAATAGCACTGTAATTTTGTCCTGGCAATTTGATTCAGTTACAAATATTTTACTTAATTACCTGATGCATAATGAAATCTGAAATGTGCTCATGATATGATTCATATGATATTTAGCCTACACATTGCTCCCTTTTTTTTGAGTGATGCCCTTTTTTGATGTTTCCTGTAATGAATGAATTAATGAATGCATGTATGTGTATATATATATATATATATATATATATATATATATATATATATATATATATATATATATATATATATATATATATATATATATATATATATATATATATATATATATATATATATATATGTATGTATATATGTATTTTATATAATTATAGTGCTATAATTATAGTAAATTCAAATGATTGTTAAAATTACATCATCAATGGATTGAATTCACTGCCAGAGCGATTGCAGCACTGCATTTCACCGTAGTTAAGAAAGTATCAAGTGAACCAGTAAGTGTACATTCAAGTTTTCGTGTGTACAAGACTGTTCAGCGCTTGAAGCTGGCGTAGATGTACGCATGCATGCATGGAAAAATATTCCATTAGGCCGAGTCATGGGGGCAGGGTTCCTGCTTGTGCACTGCAGCTAATGTACTGAGTCCCAATGCCTGGGGTGATACAGCAAGTCAATGTAATTCACGGTCACAGAGGAGCCTGGGAAAAGGAGGGGTTTGTTTGCTGCCTGGTGCCTGCCAGCTTGCCTACTTTGATCTGCTCCACAGCTAACTCTGCCTTCTCGAAACAGCTCTGGACTAGCGTCTTGCCATGTCTCATGTAGTCACTCCCCCAGAATCAGTGTGTACCTGCAGCACACCACTGCTGGGAGGAAGTGTGCAGGAGCCATGATTATTGTTGACTGTTGTGGCACAGTTACCTTAAGGTGCTGTAACACTCAAGGACAGTGGCATTCGGTGAACTTATGAAATGAGAAGCCAAAATCCCCTTATTCTATTTGTTGTTTTAGTCACTGTAAAACTCGATTTACATGGGGTTCTAGTTAAAGGCAAACATCATATAATATATATATATCTTATATATATATATATATATATATATATATATATATATATATATATATATATATATATATATATATATATACACGTGTTTTTGAAAGATGTTATATTTATATAATCTATAAATGTATAAATGTAAATTATTACATTTTAAAATAACTGTTTTCTATTTTAATATGTTTCTGTGATGACAAAGCTGATTTTTCAGCATCTTATCCTTCAGTAATCATTCTAATACACTGATTTATTGGTGGTTGTTTTTTTTTTGTTTTTTTTCTCGTCTCCTCAGACAAACCGCTATCTGCTCCAGGGTTTTCATTTGGTACTCACCCCTGCAGTTTCTGTTTTTGCTTTTAAAAAGGACTGTTAAAGCTTTGCTCTGAGACATACAGTACATGAAGGTCACGGCAGCAGACTTTTGACCTAGTTATGCAGGTGTAACTGCTGCTCCCTTAAACGCATCACTTAACCTGCCTTAGCCTCTTTGAAAATAGAAATGATAAATAAAGTGGCCACTCTCATAAAGTAAATGCGATGTGAAGACTACTTCAGGTCAGATTTGAGGTGTCAGAATCAGGTCAGATTCAGTTTTGAAGTTTAGACCAATATTTTAAACCACAACATGTGAAGTGTTTTCTAAAATCAAAATCAACACTCTTCTTGTTGTTATATAACTTTGAACTCATTAAAGTACAGTTTGTCCCTAACAGAAGCAGTGTGCTAAAACATGTAGAGAAATAGAGAGTGAGTAGGCAATATGGTTTATTCAAGATAGAGTGTTTCAGTGTATAGCTGAGCCCATTTCCACCTCAATAATTGTGGATTTTATTTTAAAGGGGACATATTATGCCCTTTTTTAAAGTTTTGATTTTGTTTTGGGGTTTTCATGCTTGAATGTTCAAATAACAATATTTTTCACAGATTTTAAATTATTGCAGCACCTCTTTTCCCAGTCTGTCAGTAACGTTCTGTTTAGTTCCGGTCTCTATGAAGCCCCTCCTTCTGAAAAACACAGCGTGCTCTGATTGGTTGGCTGGATCAGCGTGTTGTGATTGGTCAAACACTTTGAACGCATTTCAGAAATATCACACCCCTTACCATAACCAAGAGTTTTAACACACTCTTTATGCAACTCAACAAGGCTTTGCCACCTTCATGTTGCGTATGCCTTATAGGCGAGAATTATTTAAATAAGGGATATTGCAATGTGTATGTTCCCAAAAGAAACCCCAAGACTTCAATCGAGGCATTTCAGGGAGTTCAGAAACAGTGCGCTCTGAAATAGAGATTAACTCCCAATGGAGTAATTTTGTGCTTTAACTTTACAGACCTTTTTCATGCTCAAACAGCAACATTACACACTAAAGAAAGTTGAAATCCTCTTTAAACTTGGTTTCAGGGTTTCAGGAAGGAACAGGCACCCGTAAGTATGTATGAGTGAAGGGGGAAAATACACTGTAAAAAAAAAATCTGTAATTTTTACAAAATAATTTTGTAAAAAAATACAGAAAAACTGTAAACACATTTACAGAACAAACTGTAAATTTTACAGTATAAAACTGTAATTTACTAACAATAACATTTTAATGTAAACCAGTAAATTCATCAATGCACAACTACTAAAATCTGTTTTGTACCTTTAACATACTGACAACCACCATAATAATGCTGGTGGTAAAAGAGAAAGCCACATGAAGAATCAGAGTTCATCACAAGTAGCTTTTCCATGAGCTGAAGTATATACTGATATAAAGAAGGTGCAAAGAGTCATTTACGCAAACACAAAACACCATCATGGTAGCCCACAACACTTACACAATGCAATAAACATTCATTAAACAACCCTAACGTACATAACTGATAACAAAATCTATTAAGAAACATGATTATTTAAACAAAATACTTTCAAATGTGGAGTGTCACACAGGGAATTGTGGGAAGATCAGTTTAATTATACATTGATTTGTTCTTTTTTACTTCTAAAAATAGTAACATTTACAACATTTTACAGTGAAAATTACATAAAATGTCTGGTAAGAGCTTTTACAGTTTTTCCCTGTATATAGTACGGGAGCTTACGGTTAGCCTATTTACAATTTTTTTTCCCCTAGCATTTTACAATATTTTACTGTTAAAAAATTTTCCAGTATAAATAAAGCTGACAAGTGTCGCTAACAGCGTTCTTCAGTGTCTAAAGAATTCGTATGGAACAACAACAGCAACAATACCCACCAGATAATGTCACAAATGTGAAGGACACGGATCCCTTGCAATCATGTGGAGTGTGAGACTGTGAGGAAGAATGTGTGTGATTGTAAGATGGGGAGATCATCACAACTGAGTGCTCATCATAACTGTTCCAGTTAGATCACTTGAAATCACAGACTGTACTGGTGTTGAGTTGCCGAACGACTACTCCTGTGTAAGCTGCCCCACTGTGACTCAGCATCTATCCTAATCAAACAGCAATCAAACACACACACATACGTACACCCTTAATATCCCTCTCATCACTCTCACTCTCAACTGCCTGACAGAAAAGCCCAACAGCGAACAAAACAACAAGAAAGTGGCCCCAGGGGCCCTTTTTTTAAAACGTCTGGCAGGCACAGATAGAAAAGCAAAGCAAACCTTCTATCTGTTTTTGCTTCTCCGTCTGAACTAGGAAAACAGCTTTGAGTGGTTGGATGGGCTCCATGAATCTTGTTTTTTACCAATTCAGAATGACCATCCAACTGGCAAACCTTTCCCTCTCTTTCTGTTTCAGGAGCACACACCTTATCATCCTTTTTTGCCTTGTTGACAGGTTGAATTAGCTTCTGTGTGCAACCTTCCTGAAGGTGAGGTCCCATTAGTTCCATCATTGGCTATTCATGTAGGACCTCAGCTTCAATCAGCTGGCTGGTAAACAGAGCTGCCGCAACCCATATTGGGATTGACAGGCCCCTTGCCCCAGGGAGAAGGTCATGGTGATTTTCGTGTTTTCAGACCACGCGGCTCTGGGTGCCGGTTATTAATGGGGGCGTCTTTTTACATGACCTCAGCATTCTCGGCAGCATTGAGGCTTGAGGTAATAAACATAATCTTGGTTATGGTATACATCTGTTTCAGTACTGCTGTACTATAGGTGGTATTAATGCACTTCCCCGTTCACTGGGTGGTTTTCACAGTAATGCCATAGAAAGAACCATTTTGGGTTCTCCAAAGAAGCTTTCAGTGAACTGCTCTTAAAAGAAAAACGTTTTCTTAGTATAAAGAACATTTTAATAATCTAAAGAACCTTTTTTACACTATAAAGAACCTTTTGAGCAATGACAAGTTTCAATGGATTTTAAAAGGTTTTTCATGGAAGGATCGATGCCAATAAAGAGTGTAAATGAGAAGGTCAAGTAAGTGTTGTTCGCCCAAGCATTAAAATCAGTCCAACAACGAGTCAAACAGGAAGACTCGAGTCCTATACTAAACTTCACTCAAAAGTATAAAGAATGGCTGCTATCCATCTCTCTAGTTTCTCTAGCATTTATCTCTCTGGTTTAATGGTAGGTTCAACATCTTGACAACTGCCATATTGAAGGGGGAAAAAAAGTGAAAACTATCCCAAGCTTTGTCCGTTAAGATGCCTGGCAGCTAAAGTGTCTGAAGCAGGAGTAAATTGTGAAAAATCACATCCCTGACAGGTTGCTGAAAGGAAAGTCTTGTTGGCCGTTCTGGATAAATGTGGTGACATTTAATTTCTGCCTTCAAAGCTTCATAGTGCTGTAGTGTTAGTCTCAGAGTATATAAAAAAAGGTTATGTGACACTAAATTCAGTGCGCGGACTATGCTGGGCCAGAGAGTGCAATTCAGAAACATAAGCTAAGTAAACAAAAGTTTGCTTTGAACAAAATTGTGCCTTAAAAATATATATTATTAAAAAGTTCAGAAAACAATGAAAACATACTGTGACAACAGCATTATTGGAAGTTATGTAATAAATACATAAATAAATATGGTTAGTTCCTGTCCTTGATTCTGATTGATCAATAGCTGTGTTTTATTCATGATAAAACACGGCTATGATCGCTTCACCCAACGGTTCTGTGTATCACTACACGACACCCTTAGCAACCACTCTTAGCAACGTAAACTGTGTGTTCTCAATTGATATTGTTCATTGAAGCTTACTGTATTATGTAGAAGAGTATTTTTCTTAAAACATGAAACTTTATACTTATAACTTATAACATGAAAGTAAGGTTAATAATACAACTTAGATTACACATTTTTCAGTTTTACTCAAATTAGGGTGATGCAAAAATGAGTACACCCCACAACAAAAACTACTACATCTAGTACATGGCCTCTATGATTTTTAATAACAGCACCAAGTCTTCTAGGCCTGGAATGAAAAAGTTGCCGACATTTTGCAACATCTATCTTTTTCCATTCTTCAAGAATGACCTCTTTTAGAGACTGGATGCTGGATGGAGAGTGATGCTCAACTTGTCTCTTCAGAATTCCCCATAGGTGCTCGATTGGGTTCAGATCAGGAGCCACTGAATCACTTTCACCCGGTTCTTCTTCAGAAATCCAACAGTGGCCTTAGATGTGTGTTTAGGATCATTGTCATGTTGGAAAAGTGCACGACGACCAAGGGCATGGAGTGATATAGAGCAGTACATCTGTGAATTCATGATGCCATCAATGAAACGCAGCTCCCGACACCAGCAGCACTCATGCAGCCCCACATAAGGACACTGCCACCACCATGTTTCACTGTAGGAACATGCATTTGTCTTTGTGTTCCTCACCTTTGCGACGCCATACAGTTTTGAAGCCATCATTTCCAAAAACATTTTATCTTGGTCTCATCACTCCAGAGTATAGAGTCATAGTAGTCTTCATCTTTGTCAGCATGGGCCCTGGAAAACTTCTTTCATGGATGGCACCCATGCATGCCATTCCTCTGCAGTGTACGCCTTATTGTGTCACGGGAAATAGTCACCCCAGTTTGGCTTTCCACTTCTTTAAATAACTGCAGTGAACTTGCATGCCGATTTTCTTCAACCCTTCTCCTGTCGAGGTGTTAACTTCCATGGACGACCTGGACGTCTCTGTGAGATGGTTGCAGTTCCATCTTTTTTTAAATGTTTGTGCCACTTTTGCTACATTATTCTGACTGATAAGTAAAGCTTTGCTGATCTTCTTGTAGTCTTCACCTTTCTGGTGTAAAGAAATTATTTTCTTTGTCAGGTCTTGTGACATTTCTCTTCCATGAGGTGCCATTGCTGACAGCATGAAATGGGAAGGGGTTTTAACACCCTTTTATAGTCAACTGTCTGTTAGACACCTGTGTAATGAATAATTAGACTCACCTGGGGTTGACTTCCTGTTAAATTAGACATTTGTAGTCTAAAATTTAGCTTTGCTCCAGAGACTTTCAGTGAGGTGTACTCATTTTTCATCACCCTAATTTGAGTAAAACTGAACATTTTGTTCTCTAAGTTATATTATTAACCTTACTTTCATGTTATAAGTTAAACAGATGCTATATAAAACTTAGTCACGTCAACATTTTGGAAATTGTTTGTGTGTTCATTGAGATATTGTTTAAAATGTTACTTTTCAAAGGGGGTGTACTCATTTATGCTGAGCACTGATTATATAAAGCTGTATGTCAAGTCAATCACAAAAGAAGTGATACAAACCACTAGGGGCACAAATGGGTTATGTACTTGAACTTTTATGTATCCTTACAACATTTAAGTTGAATATGACTTATGAACGCTAACTAGATGTGATCACTACTTGTCTAGCGAAGTGTGTTTATGATGATATATAATAAAGAAAACAGTTTGCATTTGCGTTTTATATTTCACATTTTAGAACTGTGAGCATTGATGTTCCCTGGGTTTTGCAGTGCATTGTGGGATTTTTCAGGGAGCGAATGTTCCAGTGTACTGGAAGGATTTTGTGATTGAAACAGCCCTTAAAATGGCTGACTCCCTGATCAGTGCCCTGACTACTGAACTAGGGAACTGACTGAGAAGCACCCATACTCTCAGAATAGGTACTTATTTAAAATAATTACTTTGTGACCGCTAAAAAAGTATGTTCTATATAGTATGAATGTGTATAGTATGATTGCATAACCTGATATTGCTGAGTTCAACATGTTCCTGGGTCAACATTTTTGTTGATCCTGGAACAACATTCAAATCAACCAATCAGATTTGAGGGACAAGTTTACAGATTATGTCAAGTTTAGGCTTAAAATCATGAATTGGTGCTTCTACATCAGTGTTGTTCATCTATCATTTCCCTCTGATTTTTGGGATAACTTATGGGTAGGGTTAGGTTTAGGGGTAGGAATAGGGTTAAGACTAAATTTTCAGACTAGAATGTTGTTCCAGGATCAACAAAATAAGTTGACCCAGGAACGCATCTAACTCAGCAATATCAGGACGTGCAGTATGATTAGTATGGATGCAATCGGGACATACTACATTCGCCATGTTGTCACTGTCATGTGACCTACCCGTGTCAGTTGTGTTAATTCACAAATCCACTCCAGAGGCCTTATGGGATAGTAAAGTGTCCATTGTGTGTGCACTTCAGAATCTTTAACAGAATTAGTAGGTCATCCAGGTATTTTTTGCCTACTACTGTAAATTTGGACACACTACTCTTGTCACACACTGTTTTTCACCTACTATATAGTTGCTAAATTTAGTGCTGAGATTATGATGGGCTGAAGAGTGCAATGCAAAAGTATTAGCAAAGCCAACAAAAGTTTAACAGTACTGATTCTGAAACATTTATTATAACATTTCTTACGTACTATACTGCAACACATTGTGAAAACAGCATCAGAAGAATGTTGTTTAAAAAAAAAAAGTGTTCCAGTCCATCAGGGGCAGCACAACAGAAAACTAAAGATGAACCTAAGATGAAAATATTGATCTAAAGCATTTTTTTTTAAAAAAACAAGGCAACTGTAAAACTATATAAAAGTAAAACAGTGGTTCATAAACTGATTAAAACATGTTCTACTAGTTTTGTTTTTGTGTGCTAAGTACAGAGATCAGAGATGGGGAAAACAACAGGCTGAACAAACCAGGAGAAGGCAGACTCATTAGGACGGACCTAGACTGGAGGTGGTGGGCGAGTGCAGAATTATGTCTAAATTAATTTGACCATCATAGACAACATCTCACACCCCCTCCATGACAAGCCTGTCAGAAGGAACAGCAGTGCAACATGGAGCACAACAGAATGTTGTTTGTGTCTACTGCCAAAAGAAATATATGAAAAATCTGTCCAGTGCAATGTGTATTGTATTAACACTTCCCATTCTTTTTGTATGAATTTGTGTACAGTATAATCTCTCTTAAAATATTGTAGATCTTGTGGTATCACAACACACACTAGAAAGTCAGATAAACAAATTAAAATTTGAGTAAAATCACACCAGCTGACGAGCATGCTTTCAAGCAAGAGTCATCTACTTAATGAAGGAAAATGTCAGTTCAGTTAAGTTGTCACAATTTTTTTTTCCATGAATATGCAAATAAGTCTCCGCCTCCACTCAATTACACTAGCTTGGACTACCTGATCCACTCAGTCAATTGTAGTAAACGCTACACAATGGCAAGTGGAAATATTGCTTTAATTCAGCCATATATGTTTGAACCAGAAACTCTTTCAGAAGAGGAAGAGCAAATTATACAGGGAAGTCGATGTATGAGAATGGTAATGGGTTTTATGTATCGCTCTCTACAACGTCAGACACATGATGGTAATTGATATGAGAAATTGGCTTGACTACGTTATCAAACAGCTAATAATGTGTTGCTAATGTTACACGAACCATGTTCTCGCTCACCGTCTGAGAGTCAAACAGCTGCCTTCTAAAAATCGGCATGCTTACAAATGCTTTGAACATCATAGAAAGTCAGTGGAGAAAAGCCCCGCCCCGCACGTTGACTGGATTGGTTACGTTTGTGACAGCAGGATACGTGTTTTTGAGGCTGTCTTTGGTACACTGCAGTTTTAAGGAGAAAATACTCAGCAATGGTGTTGACTGAATTTGCATTTTGGTTTGTATTAAAGCATATTAAATTGATTCTCACCACAGTGGGGTCTTTAAAATATTAATAAATAGTAAATGCTATAATATATATTAGTAAAATAACACTGGCCCCAACATTCAAATACATTTTTGACATCAGCGTAATTACCTTTACAAAAACTGACTTTCAAAAGTAAACCTACACTGAGAAATAATCAGTGGAGTAAAATTAGTTGCAGTGTGTGTGTGTGAAAAAAGCAGAAAGAAGAAGAGACCTCAATGAATATAAAGGAGATCAAATATTCCACAGCCTCAATCCACTAGACTTCATGCTGCATTCCAAACCGTACTAAACGGCCTAGTGGCTTTTTAAAACCTCGTCTCTACATCTCCATGACTGTCAGTAACTGGCAGTATTAATTACCAAGGAGCTCTCATTGGTGCATGAGGCACAGTATGCTTAGGGCAACTAAAAAGTGATCAACTCCTTTATTAACAAAACATCTTTTCACCTGAAGAACCCGCTAGGAAAACATGAAAGACATAAAATCCAAACAGCACCATTTTCATAGCTAAGATATTGCATAAACCAAAATGGAGGAGTCTTCCATTACATCAATATTGCAAACTTGATAGTTGGCGTATGTCACCAGTGATGCCGCACAACAATGTCTTGAGGTTCCAGTGAATAATTCATCAGCCAACAACCGTTAGGCCGCCATTATCTATTTAAATCCCAGTGCAAACTCATCCCAAAGCCTGCATGTGGTGCTGTCATGGCCTGGTTAGAAAACACGGAGGGAGGCCAAGGGAAAAGACAGGAAATTAAATGTTGAGCGAGACTGCAGCAGGATCATCTTGGGTCTGCTCCTTTCGATCATTTTTCCCATCTCTCCTTGTGCCCTCTCTCCCTGCTCTCCTCAATCATTATTCATCTTCTTCAACATGTCATTCCTTCATCCTGAGTCATTGAGGCAATCTTTCTCTTTCTCAATCCATCCTTTTCCAACCCGCTCTTGTGTTTCATCTCCTGCGTACCTCCCTTTGTTTCCACTTCCCTTTCTTTCTCTGATCTTTCCAATCATCCCTGTAAACAGCAGGTGAAGAACCTCCATTGAGCTTTAGACCACAAGCATGAGAAAATCATTGATCATTGTAGCCAATCACAGACATATGTTGAGCATGTGAACACAATGGCCAATCAGAGGTGTTTAAGAATCCACCCAACAGCGCTCAAAGCATCACATTTTTAAAATTTCAGTACCAACTTGATACCGAAGTTTTGACAACACTACAACACCATCACAACTAATTTAATGAACAGTTATGCAGAGCAAGATTTCAGACCAATGAGATTTCACTGTGGGCGGGGCTAGATTTTTTTGTATTTTATGAAAAGTGTGGTTCTATATGGAAGAAGATTAGGGCCAAGCAATAATAAAAAAATAAAACCATCTTGAGATTAAAGTTGTTAAATTTCGAGAAAAAGTCGAAATAAAATGTTGAGAATAAACTCATTAAATTATGAGAAAAAAATTGTTAAATTTCGAGAAAAAAGTCGAGATAAAATGTTGAGAATAAACTCGTTAAAATTACGAGAAAAAAACTTGTTAAATTTCAAGAAAAAAGTCGAGATAAAATGTTGAGAAAAAAGTTGTTAAATTACGAGAACAAATTCGTTAAATTATGAGAAAAATGTCGTTAAATTTTGAGAAAAAAGTTGAGATAAAATGTTGAGAATAAACTCGTTAGATTATGAGAAAAAAACTCATTAAATTTCAAGAAAACAAATCGAGATAAAATGTTGAGAATAAACTCATTAAATTATGACTTTATTCTCAACATTTTATCTTGATGTTTTTCTCGAAATTTAACACGTTTTTTTCTCGTAATTTAACGAGGTTATTCTCAACATTTTATCTAGACTTTTTTCTCGAAATTTAACAAAATTTTTCTCGTAATTTAATGAGTTTATTCTCGAAATTTAACAACTTTAATCTCGGGACGGTTTTCATTTTTTATTATTGCTTGGCCCTAATCCTCTTCCGTAGTTCTACCACATATACATTTAGTTTTTTTTTTTTTTTTTTTTTACATAGATTCAAATATTGACGTATTGAACGAATATATTATATATATATATTATATATATATATAAATGTATATACATACATTTCTGAATATATTTTTACTAGTGGGTGCAGGACACTAGTTCATTTATGTAAGTGAGGATAGCAAAATAAAGTAATCTGTGACATATTATTACCCAAAATTTGGACAGAAAATCCTGTTGCTTGTCATAACTGCTTAGGACAAAAACATGGAAAAGATAGCTTTCGTGTTAGTTTTTTATCATTGTGCATCTTAGACATTTGTGTAAATAATTTTTAATGTATTAAATTCTAAATTAATCTAAAATGCAACCATCTTCACTAGTAGTCTCAGACTTTTGAACCCTACTGTGTATTAACAGACGCCAAAGAGCCCTTTGGGACAGTAATAATCATATTTCTGAGCTGCAATCTGAGATGCAGGTGAAAAAGGGTTCAGACCATAAGTGCACGGCAGATCTCATAATAACAACATAATTAGAGCGATGAGCATATCATCTCATAAGTCTATTGATCCATGATTAAAACCATTTATAAAATCCAAACCCTTTGCAGAGCAAACACAGAGAGAAGGTATAAAACCCCACACATGCATGCACACAAATGAACAATCACTCTCAATCAACATAATTCAGTGAATGCAAATATGTTAATATGTTTAGAGTATGCAAAGCTTGTGAAACAGCAATAACAATCATGCAAAGCCATGTTTCACTATATTCCCCCACCCTTACAGTTCCTCCCCTCTACACTCTCTGCACTCGTTCTCCATTCACTTTGCTCTTGTCTTCCTATGATGTGTGTGCTTCTCTGCACTGTGCTTCAGGAGCACTGCAGTACTCAGTTAGACCAGCTAAAGGCTGCTAGGTTTGCTCGCAAACGTCCACTGCTTAGCTGGGACTAGGGTCGATGGGGTGAAAACTAAGGGCCGATGCAGAACCAGATCACAGAGAATATACAAAATACATGGGCAAAAATGTAATTTGTTTTATCCATGCAGATACATTTGTACCAATTATCCACTGCGTCTTTAAGCTTCTAGCCTTGTATTGATGTACCCTGATGTATTGGACTCGTTTGATGCTTACAAAAATCTTTCCACATATTACATCATTATTTTTTTTTTTTCTCAAGTGGATCATATGTGCTTCGCTTTTTCCTTTTTTTGGAATAGATAAATAGGTTTTGAAGACTACACGGTTGTGCATGATCATTTCTGTTATGGATTATCAATTAACCTAATCAGGATCTTATATTTTTAACATAGGGAGCTTAAAAGTCTTGGTATTTTCTTTAGAGGAATCAAAATATTTTTTTCTGTCTTTTCTTGATTGACCTTTACAACAAACCACCATCGTAATTATAATAATTACTTACCACTCAAACAATGCCTGCCAACTCCTCATGTGTCTATGAATGGCACTTAGTCATTGGCAAAGCTGATCACAGCCATTCCCACCACCCAGAATAGCAAGTCTTAATCATACAGAAAAGCAACCACATCATCAGGCAAAATGGCAGCACCTTTCCTGTAAATGTTAACATTAGATCCTGACATCAAAGTTCCATAAAAAACTTTTCATGCTTTAGATTTCAAACTTGATGAATGTATTATTATTTTTAGTAGTTTTTTTGTATTGATGTGTACTAAAGAAAAATGTTACACTAATGAAACATTTTCCATATATTAACATTTGAATAATTTGTTTGGGCTTCAAAATAAAAGCTACTACATTTAATTCAATTAGGCTACACTTCATTAAACTACAATGAATTGTAGTTGCGTTGCTTCATTGAAGTTAAAAGCTATTATATGTCAAATTATTATGTAAAATACTTTAAAGCTACATGCTATAAGCTAAAATATTATGTAGGGAGTTTTATGAGGGAGAGAGAGAGATCGAATGAGCTAGTGTGATTACCTTCATCTGATACAGCATTCATTCTTCAGTTCAATCTCAACACTGGTCCGTTTAGTTGTGCTTTACAAGGTGTTTATTGAAAGTATAGCCTAAAAATAATGTCAGTCCCTTTCAAAATAAAAGTCTTTGCTGCTGACTCACCCATAAAAGACAGTCTCATTGCCATCTAATGGTGTAACAATGTAACTTTTACTGAAGTCAAAATCACAGGTCATTCACTACTATTATTCACATAAACTATTATTTATTCAACAACAAAATTTAATAAACAACAATAGTTTTTTATGAGCAAAAGTACAAAGGCAGTGTTCTGATGCAGCATTAAAGGTGCAATGTGTAAATTTTAGGAGGATCTATTGAGAGAAATGCAATATAATATATATATATATAACTATGCTTTCAGTGGTGTATAAAGACCTTACGTAATGAAACGTTATGTTTTTATTACCTTAGAATGAGCCATTTCTATCTACATACACCGCGGGTCTCCTTACATGTTAAGTCGCCGCTTTGCACCGGCATGTTTCTACGGTGGCCCTAAACGGACAAACTGCTCTACAGAGTGCGTTTGCTTGACTGGCTACTCTCTGCTGTCTCAGACGATGACATCTTTGTCCTGTGTTGGCCACCATAGCTTCTCTATATTGCAATTCGCAACCTAACCACTAGATGCCACTAAAATTTACACACTGCACCTTTAAGTTTATATAAAAATTAAATTGTGAAATTTGTGAAGTTATGAAACTTTGCCCTCAGAAAACTATTTTCTCTGGAAAAAGATTAATAAGACCAAAGACTGCCCTTTAGATATACCCAAAACTAATTATATCATGTTTAACAACTATAGAGACATCAGAGCCAGTGGAAAATTCCAGAAAAACTGGCCGAGGTAAGGCTATTCTTAGCGGAGTACGTGAGCATTGAACAGCCGCTGACACTCTGAAGCTCACATCTCCGAAAATGTTGATTTAAACAGACACTATCTTTATAAATAAACTGCATATTTGATGTTTAAACATCTAGGTTCTTGCCTAAAAAACTCTTAAAACTAGATTTACTAGGTTAGGTTTAGGTTAGGGTTAGGGTTAGCTAACCCTAACCCTGGATGGAAAGGCCTCTCAGCCAATCAGATTCTAGGACCAGAAGTAACTGTATAATATAATATAATATAATATAATATAATATAATATAATATAATATAATATAATATAATATAATATAATATAATATAATATAATATAATATAATATAATATAATATAATATAATATAATATAATATAATATAATATAATATAATATAATATAATATAATATAATATAATATAATATAATATAATATAATATAATATAATATAATATAATATAATATAATATCATTCTTGAGAAGTAGAGCATTCTTTATTGAACCATTATACAGTATAAGTCAAAGAAAATGCTCTGAACATATACTTTCCCTTCTATATTCAGTAATGGCTCATAAAGCACTCAGATCCCAGTAAATTTCTTTCAAGATAAGCAAAATGGTCTTTTTTATTACGGGATGCTCAATGTGGTTTATTGTGTGTCAGACAGAAAGCGGTTTTATGTGGCACAATAAGTACAGATCATTCTTTTCAACTTTTTTTTTTTTTTAAATGAGTAATTGATGTGTAAAATGGACTTTCCCTAAATCTATCTTCAGATGTTTTATGCACCATTATACACATGGTTGACACTAACAGTTTAAAAAAAACAAAAATTACAAACACTGACATGAATTTGCAAATTTAAGGCAGAGCCGCTTTTCGAATGATTCATTCTGCTCGTATTTGAGTCCCAACGTGTAAATCCACGACCTCACCGGAGAGAAGCTTCCTAATCAGTGTGTCTGGATACGGCTACAGCTTTCAGTGCTTGAGTTAAATCAAGAGGAATCAGGAGCTAAAGGAGGAATCTCTGAGGGGATAAGTACTCTCTGAATCCGAGTACAGATGGGGTCTTGCTTGAATATGTGTGAAAATGCTGAAGGAACTGTTCAGTGCCTTGAGAGCGTGAGGGAATGTCTGTTTAGCTGCTCCAAACTTCACAGTGGTGGTCAAAATAAAAATGGACATGCTGAGAGCCTGCAGTGTAATTCCCCAAAGGCTTCTCTTATAAATAGGCAGGGCAGTGTTAAGGCAATGGTCTATTGTGGAGGGAGGAAAAGTCTCCAGTCTCAAATCTAAACTAAACCTTTTTGCTCTCATTTATCTATAATAAAATGAAATTTAAAGGGGACCTATTATGCCCAAAGTCCAAAGAATAGGTTCTCATGTTTGAATGTTCAAACACACATTATTTTTCACGTTTTACATTATTGCAGTGCCTTTCTTTGCAGTCTGTCAATAACGCTCTGTTTAGTTCCGGTCTCTATGAAGCCCCTCCTCCTGAAAAGTGTAATGTGCTCTGATTGGTCGGCTGGACCAGTGTGCTGTTATTAGTCAACCGCTTCGAGCACGTTTCAGAAATGTCATGCCCCTTACCATAACCACCAGTTTCAACACACGACTAACGCAACCCAACCAGGCCTTGTCCCTTTTTTTTTGCGTATTCCTTGAATATTTAAATGAGGAATATTGTGAGGTGTGTGTTCCTGGAAGAAAACCCAAGACTACATTGAAGGCGTTTCAGGGAGTTCAGAAACAGTGGCTGCATCCGAAAACTTAGGCAGCTTTTTTTGCCTCTCCGCCCGATCAGGCAATGACTTTGCAGGCAGTGTTTGCGCATGAAGGCACCTCACTAAACTGATTTCAGACAGACTTCTGAGGCAGCATAACAGTTTCATGATCTACAGCAAAATAGCACGAACTTTGCTGATAATTAAGCAAATATTTAAGTACTACAATAGCAATTTCGCGCTAGAAATGACATCAAAAGTGGAACACAATGGTCAAAAAAGTACATTAACACACAAACTGACTACGCAACTTTCGGACGTTGTTTCTCTTTGTGAAGTTTGGTTAGTTGTGGCTAAAATGCATCTTTACGCACAACTGCCAGCCTGCATGGAGAGCTTCTTGAGACTCCAGAGATACCAGCAGCTTCAAATACCTGTTTGCTGCTCGACACTGGCTTTTTTTTATGGCTGCCCTTTTAATACAATTAATTTTTTCTGACAGGAACTTTCATTAATAAGCCTTTATCTGACCAAGTTCTGCTGTGCTCTAAATCACTCACAAATCTTATGAAAATTTGATAATCTCCATTCAGTTTCCACACAATATTAGCTGTTTTCATGCCTTTTGCACAACATTGGACCATTTCATGCTTTTCATCTTCAGAAAGAGTTTTCTTCCTCCCCATATTGCATGAGAACTGTGACTTGCTTAAAGGTGCCCTAGAACTTTTTTTTAAAAAGATGTAATATAAGTCTAAGGTGTCCCCTGAATGTGTCTGTGAAGTTTCAGCTCAAAATACCCCATAGATTTTTTTTTTTTTTTATTCATTTTTTTGACTGCCTATTTTGGGGCATGATTGTAAATGAGCTGATTCAGGGCTACTGGCCCTTTAATTCTCGTGCTCCACGCCCACGGAGCTCGCGCTTGCCTTGAACAGTGCATAAACAAAGTTCACACAGCTAATATAACCCTCAAATGGATCTTTACAAAGTGTTCTTCATGCATGCGTCGGATTATGTGAGTATTGTATACTGTTATATTGTTTACATTGATTCGGAATGAGTTTGAGGCTGTGCTCCGTGGCTAACGGCTAATGCTACACTGTTGGAGAGATTTATAAAGAATGAAGTTGTGTTTATGAATTATACAGACTGCAAGTGTTTAAAAATGAAAATAGCGACGGCTCTTGTCTCCTTGAATACAGTAAGAAACAATGGTAACTTTAACCACATTTAACAGTACATTAGCAACATGCTAACGAAACATTTAGAAAGACAATTTACAAATATCACTAAAAATATCATGATATCATGGATCATGTCAGTTATTATTGCTCCATCTGCCATTTTTTGCTATTGTTCTTGCTTGCTTACCTAGTCTGATGATTCAGCTGTGCACAGATCCAGACGTTAATACTGGCTGCCCTTGTCTAATGCCTTTCATAATGTTGGGAACATGGGCTGGCATATGCAAATATTGGGGTTGTACATATTATGATGTTGTACATAGGTTGTACATATTACATATTATGATCCTGACTGTTACGTAACAGTCGGTGTTATGTTGAGATTCGCCTGTTCTTCGGAGGTCTTTTAAACAAATGAGATTTATATAAGAAGGAGGAAACAATGGAGTTTGAGACTCACTGTATGTCATTTCCATGTACTGAACTCTTGTTATTTGACTATGCCAAGATAAATTCAATTTTTCATTCGAGGGCACCTTTAATAATGTGGAACAACCTCTTAAGGCCACGTTCACACTGTCAGTTTTTGGGATTGACAACCACATTTACTTACAGGTGTGAGTCTTGAAATGTCTCGTTCAGCAACTTACTGTAGTGTCTGGAACACTGTCTGTATGAACGTGCAATGAGAGTCAAACCCGTATTCTCTTACTAGTAACCATAACGATGGTGACCAACGTAATATTAAAGATGGTGACATCCATAAAACTGAAAAGTATTATCACTTTTCACATGACAAGAGACTAATTGAACCGCGAGTTCATCCATCAAAACTTGAGTAACCAACAGCAGCATGTAAACACGTGCTAGCCGGAGTCTATAACCGTTGCACACGCGTGTCACGTCGTTTGCATGAAACGGCATTTGAATTTGGAAAAGAAACACAAAACTGACGTGAGCCGCTCAGGTGGAGAACAGTGACTGGATCTGACACCTTAAGATGATGCACAGCTCATATCTCTGTCGCTGTAAGTTACTGAAAGCAAAACCACACACAAAACACCGGCTCTCTCGCTCTGTATGACGTGACAACTAGGGGCCAGTTGTTCAAAAAGTTTAATCTAGATCAGAATGATCTGGATTTGGAAATCCCATGTTTTGCTATCCAGGTAATCCATCTTACTTTTGTGCTGGTTTTTTAAAGAAAAATTGGATTGGATCACCATGATCCAGATACACTTTTCCAGATTACCAAATCTGGATTACCAGTGCTCTACGGAGCCCCTAAAGGGACATGATGATAGAGAGAATATGGGTTTTGAATTAAATACAATATTTTTGTTGGATATTTACAGCTGTTTGGGGATTGTTTTATGGCACCAAAATCCTTTTTACTTTACAGTAGGTTACCGAAAGGCTAAATATGTAGGTTAATGTCTACTTCTAATTTATTTAACAGTTAAACTAATCAAGAGCAAAATAAAAAAAAAAAATGTGTATGTATATTACATGATATAAATATTGTATTTTTTGACCAGTTTTAAAGTTTACTACATTTTCCTCCTGGAATCCATCTTGAAATCCTACCCCCTGTTGGGATCAGGATAATCCTGCTTTTTTTTGGATCAAAGTTATCCAAATCCTACTGACAAGTTTTGAACAACACAAACTGAAGGTTTGATCCCGATTAAAACTAGGATTGGATTCCGTGATCTAATCTGATTTCAGAATCCCTTTTTCCTTTTGAACAACCCATTTTCAAGATTTGATCCAATCCAATGGCCGAAATCCGATCAGATTACTTTTGAACAACTGGCCCTAGTTGTTCAGTGCCGTTCCGTTCACACAGCGCGAATATTCCGAGAATGCGGTTGTGAGTCCTGAAAATGTACAGGTGTGAGTTCGGTTATAGAATGCGGCTGTCACTCCCGTAAATAACCATACTGTGTGTGAATGCAACCGTATTAAGGACTCAAATATAAGACTGACAACCGTATTCTGCTGCTGTGTGAACATGGCCTAAGTAGAGTTTCCATAGACCTGGCAAATTATTTTGTCTGAGATTGATACCATTTATCTAAAAAGACATGGATAAATAAACAAACAAACATTTTCTTAGAAAAACTAAAATCTGAGTGTTTATTGTACTGAAATCTTACTGATATGTCACTTGCATAATAATTTGGAATGCGGTATATTTTTTAGCTCAACCATCACAGAATGGAAAGCACAGGATTGTGAGATATCAAAGGCAGAGAAGGATACATCTACGCTGCCTTTAAAAATCGATCAGATGAAGGTTTCTCATTAGACAGGAAATGAAGATATTTGGATTTGGATGTGCCTTGATGCCTTCCTACCTTTTAATGCACCTCTGAAAGCAGCATTTTTCAGTTTTCGGATGCAACCAGAGAATAACTCCCTTTGGAGTGATATTGCGCTTTGTAACTTTGCAAACCTTTTTTATGCCCAAACAGCAACATTACACCCTAAAGAAAGCTTAAAATGTAAACAAGCATAGGACCCATTTAATTAGCATGTATAAACTGAAAAAAACAGAAGGATTCCAAAGTAACCTCAGTGATGGCGAAAAATCCCCCCAGACTTTAACATTAAATAAAACACATAATCCCGAACACATAAATACATTTCATTATCTCAGTAATGTTTTGTGACAATGAGATGAATTAAACGGATTTGGAGGATATAGAAATAACCAAAGCATTTATCTTGGCATAATTAGCTCTGATCCCTTTTTTCTTTCCCAACAATTAGGTATGTCTTCTCTTTCCCCCCCAAGCACAAGCCATGCCGCCAGAGCGAAATGAATCAAACACAGCGGTTCACGTGTCATTTTTCTAAATAAGGGCGAAATATAATTGAGTCAATGAGCAGTTAGTTAACCTACTTATTCAATTCGCCTCTGCTCAAGCTGCACATGCAGAAACTACATAGCACTCTGGCAAGCCAGTAACATCAAGACATCAAACAACAGCAAGATCAATGCAAATGATCTTGTGACACACATGTATCATATTTTACCACACTTCTTACACTATATGTACCTATGATATGGAAATAGGCTGATGATAGCTGTGTCACATTGAGAATTTAATACTAAATACTTATTAGCAAAACACGTCTTGATGACCCTGATCATCACAGAAGCCTTTTTCTGATCCTATATCAAATGAACTCTCCACTTACACACCCCATGGCAGTGATCTTCCATGCAATGAACTGATTTTATATTTTAATCATTATTTGCTCCCAGAATCTGCTCTATGATTTTTGTCCTGCAGGTCACATAAGCATACGGCCTTTTTATGATGAAACCACAACTCTAGGGCTAAAGGCTTTTCATATGATGTGCTTTGTCAGTCTAGTTCAAACTGCGGACCTCTAACATCCATCTCAGACCGTAATCTGGTTCAACTGAGTGTGATGCATCCTTGCCCAGAACATGCTTTCACGGTCAGCAATCAATTATTCATTAACTTAAGTTGCTCCAAGGTTCAGAGGTCCCCGATCAGCCCTCAGAGTGCTTTGATTCGCAACGCGTCTGCGTGACCAGTGCTCCGTGACAAAACTTCCAAGTGCTGTCAAGTTGCACTGCTGCATTAAAACCCCTGTGAAATGAAGCCGGGTGGACCGGTTCATTCAGTACATGTACTCAAGATGACCTAGTCATCTTAAAATAATAAAACACGGGAAGGGTATCTTATCATGCAGTAAAAACCATGCTTCCAAACATGGGCAACATATCCTTTGAGACATAACCCTACCCCTAACATCAAAAGCATGCTTATAATGTGGGTAGATCATCCTAAAAGGTAAGTCACTGTGCACTGTGACAGCTTCCAAGCCATATTTGCATATTATATCCAACTTGCAGGGGGGAAAAAACAATAAAACACGCAATTCATGCAATGCATCAAAGACGCATTCTGCTTACCTTGCGTTTAAGTTAGCAGGTCAGACTCGCATTCCCCGTACTGAAAATATTCAATATTCCTCCAGGCAGATTGTTCGTTGCGCGTGCGGACGGTCCGTTTTACTCGCCGCTGTTTGAGATCCTGACAGCAGCGCTCAGGATTCCCTCTGTCCCAGCCTCGCGTTTCCATTGGTCCGCGCATCTCCCCGCAGCACCTTACCGGGAGGAGGGGCAGATAGAGATGCGCTCTTGCGCGCGACAACATGCAAATACATCCGAAGAACGAATCTGCTTCTTAATGAATGAATATGCTGGTATGTTATAGTGGTTTAGGGATTGTAAAATGAAGGAATAAATTCAGCGCGTGCAATGTGATGACATACGGGAATCTACAGTGCTTTGATACAAAGGAGCACTGATGCTACTTTTTGTCCCCTTACAGTGTATTTTGGGGTCAAATTGACATTAAACAGAAACGAATTTACTAGAATGGATGCTGGTCACATTTCTGAAAAGGGCATTATAGTATAACACACGGATAAAGCTTCTGTAATATATGCTTAATTACGTCAGAGGGTTATATTAAAGGATATAAAAGGGAAGAAAGGAGATTAATAAAGGCATTGTCAACAGAACATGAGGGTTATAAAAATAGTTGGTATTCAGTGGATTAAAATGATACATGTGGTGACGTATCCGCAGTGTAATAAAAATTACAGGGTTATACAAGACTGACTTAGTTTTGTATAACACAATGCATCATTACGTAATTTTTCTGTGGAATCAATACTGCTAGGTAGCCTCTTTTTCTGTCATAACAAATTACTGGATAGATAGATAGATAGATAGATAGATAGATAGATAGATAGATAGATAGATAGATAGATAGATAGATAGATAGATAGATAGATAGATAGATAGATAGATAGATAGATAGATAGATTTTTAAAATACTCCACACAACCACTGGTTTGCATCCTTTATTTTCGATTATATTTTACAGTATAGCATATTTTATATCATTTTTTAATACATATTGCCTACATTTAAGCTCATTTAACAAATATTTGAAGTAAAAGTGAAACATTTAGAAGTAATTCAAGTGTAATCAACCAGTCTCTGTTGTCCCGTTTCCACCGTAACGGCGCTGGATCTCGTGCCGGAGCTTGTATCATGTTCGGCAGGTGAACTTCTAACTTCAGACCGCCGCCCTGCGTTTCACTCGTAGCCGAGATATGCTGTGACTGACCCCATAACCTGTCAATAAACAAACAGTATAAAGTCCTGAGAACATATTTTAACATCCTAAGTATTTTTATTCTGTATATTTTTGAATAAAAACTAAATTTTATGCAAGGCATCAGGCGTTTCCATCACGCGAAAAGACCGACGCGACACTCGTTTAGGCTTATCGTATAGGCCTACAGTACAAAAATGAAATTATAGATAAAATAAAATATACACAAACTTATTTTACTGAAGACATGCACCAATTTGACGGAGCTACACTGCTTTCTCCTGAAAAGGTCGAAAAAGCCTGCGATAAATATCGTTATGTCTGACCCAGGATCTGAGTAACACAAAATCTACCCCCAAACTGGGTTGTTACGTCTGACCAAGGAGCTGGGTAACACTAAAACTACCCAAACACTGAAGAAAAAAAAAGGGACCCAAAAGACAACCCAGGGCTTGGGTAGAAAAAATAAAAAATGTTTTGCAGTGGACATTGCAAGTGCACTGTAAAAAAGAATCGTTGGTTTAACTTTAAAAAAGTAAGTTGGTTGTCTTAAAATTTTGAGTTCAGTGAAATAAAAAATTTGAGTTAATACAATGAAGGTGTTCGATTTAATCAACAGAAACTCAAAATATGATGTTATCTGAACCTCATTAATTATCTAAGTTGATTTGACAAAAGAAAAAATAAAAAAAAAATATATATATATATATATATATATATATATATATATATATATATATATATATATATATATATATATTACAGTGTAAATAAAAACAAAAAAGAGAACACTTATTTTAAGGTCAACACTTTAAACATTTGTATGAAACTGAATGGTTTTATTTTTTCCCTCATCCATTCATTAAAACACAGAAAACTAATCATTGTACCTAATTTTATGTTTTCAGCCTTGTGGTTCCATAGTGTGTGTCACTAAAACAGTGTCACCATCCATTTAATATTCCAAAAAACTGAATATCACACTTTGGGGGGTTCTTTTTTTTTTTATCTGGCTCAGAGACCGTTTTGGCAGCGATGAGTGTTATTTTCACAGCCTCTGGTGTCAACTCAGACTCTGTGCAAATGAATGCAGCGTAACTTTGTAGACTTTGCACACACATTAGCAAGCAGGCCTGCGGGAATATGACTTCTTCAAAAACTGCATAAAACATGCATGCCTCTCCAAATCTAAGACTGAAGTAATAAACGGCTACATATCCATGGAAACAATTACACAAAGGAGGACGCTATAGATGTGAATTCCTGTTTCTGCAGCATGAGATTTAATTATGTTCAGCACCTTGGCCAGCGACCACAAAAAACCATTACAAAGCAACTGTGCTGCAGTGTATCTCAGATCATCTTGAGCAACCTCATTACAGAGCAAGTTCCACTGACGTATACACTGATAAAACATGGCAAATCTGACAGCCAACAGTGATGTCATTGTAATATTTGCATACTGAATAGTGATTGGTAGATTAAACATTCGTATGACATGGATCTTATCAACTGTAATTGGGGAGTCTCGCTCTCTCTCTCTCTCTCTTTCTCGTCAAACTTTACCATATACAGTAAATATATTCACTGAGGTCAATAAGATTTCTGATGTTTTTTTTTTTTTTAAGATGTTGTTTCTTTGATCAAAAATACAATGAAACAATAATATAAAATAAACTAGGCTTCTTTCTCTCTCTCTCTCTCTCTCTCTCTCTCTATATATATATATATATATATATATATATATTATTTTAATATATTTTGAAATGTAATTTATTCCTATGCTAAATTTTCAGCACCATTACTCCAGTTTTCAGTGTCACATGATCCTTCAGAAATCATTCTAATATGCCGATTTGCTGCTCAAGAAACATTTCTTATTATTATGTTGAAAAGATGTGCTGCTTAATATTTTTGTGTAAACTGTGACACTTTTTTCTGGATTTTTTGATGAATATAAAGTTCAAGAGAACAACATTTATTTGAAATATTTTTTTGTAATAATGTAAAAGTCTTTACAGTCATTTTTGATCAATATGTCAATATTAATGTGCATCCTTGCTGAATAAAAGTATTAATTTCTTTAAAAACTATGGAAAAAAACTTTTGAACAGTAGAGAGAGAGAGAGAGAGAGAGAGAGAGAGAGAGAGTGAGTGTGTGTGTGTGTGTGTGTGTATTTTATATATATATATATATATATATATATATATATATATATATATATATATATATATATATATATAGAGAGAGAGAGAGAGAGAGAGAGAGAGAGAGAGAGAGAGAGAGAGTGAGAGTGAGTGTGTGTGTATTTTATATATATATATATATATATATATATATATATATATATATATATATATATATATTTATATTTTATAATGTTACATTTACAAATACAGACCCTGCTGACTAGGTGCAAATGACTAGTGCACTATAAAAAATAATAAATATTATATTATATTATATTATATTATATTATATTATATTATATTATATTATATTATAATATATCATATTATTAAAATTTAAATTTTTGGGTCATTGATGAATAAGTTTTTTTTATATATATATATATATTATATATATATGGTTAATTTTGAAGTTTTATTAAGTGTTTACAATGAGATTATGTGTCTTTTTTAATCAATTTACACTGCTTTTGTCATTTTTTTTTTTTTTAAGTTGGACAAATTTGTCACCAGAAAAGTCATTTTGTTTAACCAAAATTTTGGTTTTACTGAATGACACTTTTGGTCCTACCGAATGACAATATTTTCAAACAATGCTAACAGGCTGATATCTAGATAGCTAGCTAATTAGCTTGCTTGCTAGCTAGCAAAAGGACAATCAAACATTTTATATTTGGTACATTACAACATTTCCCATGTTTTATAGCGGTTGTACCGAATGACCTGATGTTTCGGGACATGCATATGAGCAAGTGAAAACTTGAATTTTTCAAATAGTTGAGAGAGTTAGTTATTTTGCTTCATGACCATGTGGTCCTTTGCAGGTGTCTGAATGACTTTCTGTCCTGTCATACCGCATGATCCAAAATGCTTCCTTTATATGGTTACTCCAAATGACATCAATGAAATTCATTTTTCCAGACATTCTTTCTTATAACAAAGCAACAACTTGTACACATCATTTTAATACCATTTTGCACTGTTATATGATGTTATAAACTCATGCCAGAATAAAAAATATATAAATTGATTACATTTTAAGATATTTTAATCACTAATGAAATGGTTGTATTGGCCTTTTGACACTTCAGAATCTTTAAAATACCTTTAGTTGTAGCAAAATATAATTAAAACCTTTTGGATTCAATAAAAGAGATCTAGTTGTACTACCTTACATACTTTGGATGTCAAATCTTATTATTAAAGCCTTTGGACAATGACGTCATTGACCCTTATACATTTACAAGAACCTTGCAAAAAATATATTATTTCCCATTATAAAAACTTCATTAAGCATGCTTCCCATTTGAATCTCTGATGTAAGCTTCAGCAACAGTGCTGGAAGCAGTGCATCCTCAATACTACGGTAATATTTTTGCATCATTCATTCTGTACAGATTCAATTAAGCACCTGAGAGACTGTCCCCCGCCACTATGCACTATAATTGCAGATGACAGTGATATAAGCTATGCATGAAAGTGGGGATTTGTGATGGGCACAACACATCTGGTGGAGGGTAATTTTAGTAAGTAAATGATCATTTAGAAAGGTATTGTGTGGTATCGATTTAAATTTCTCCTTTAGACACGAGTTTGTAGTTCAATATGATAGAGAGGGGACAGAGCAGCCCCATAATTACAGAAGAAGCCACATTTACCATTACATGTTTGAGTAATGACTGCTTAGTGTCTGATGCGGTACTAACATAAAGAGCCTTCAACCTCACACAAGGCTCCACACCTTCATAATGCAAATTTCATCAATCAGCACAGTTTAAAGCACATCTCTAAATCACAGTCAGGCTTGTATGGCACTGGTAAGCTCCAAGCTATTTCATGATTCATAAACATGGTTATTTTTTCATATCATGCTCGCATGTTTGTCTCATGCGTTCATAATTCGCACACTCTGGGACAGGCAGCAGGGACATTGATATTTACTCAAGCTATCACATGGCCTTGTGATACACAAGGCACATCACAACACGTCCTGGCAATAGCAGGACTGAACAAAACCGAAATCAAATTTCCACTGAGGCTTGTGTCACATCACAGCTAAAGGTCACCTCTGAATTCAGTGTGCGGTCACAGCCTCCACCTCCCATGTGTAGTCTGAATCAGAGGACAGGAAAAATGTGCTAGTTATTGAATCCCGGAAATGTGCCCCCACACAGCTGTCCTCTGCCACTCTCGCCTGGGCCTGAACGATTCTCCAAAATGATTGGTTAATTATATAATGCTTACAGCATTAGTGGTTAATGCATTAGTCATCACTGACTCTAAACCTTCGTGACTTTCTTCTACAGTGCACAAAAGAACAAATACGGATCATTCTTGTCCACACAATTACAAACGCATCATTTTTATTATTGAAATATTATTTTAAAACTGGTTCATATAAATTGTGCACTAGATAAGGCATTTTAAGTCAATCAATTTTGTGTGAGGAACACACAAATTCACAGAATTAGTTTTAAGTGAAATGACTTTTGTGACTGAGGCCCTGTCCCAAATGGCACACTTCATGTGTACTTACAATGGTCACTACGTGCGTGTGATCGCGAAGTCCGCGAGACTGTAGGGTGTTCCATTTGTCATTTTAGGTTTTGGAAGGGTGCTCATGAGCGCCCCCTTGTGGCCAATATGCACCCTTGATGCACACTTTTCTGAAGCGAGCTCCGCAGCATACTTCTTCCTCACAACTGAAGCAGCATTATGTCACGAAAGTGTGGACTCGGAGAAAGACCGCGAGGGCTTAGGGTTCCATTTGGGACAGGGCTCAAATAATTTGCTGCGTCCAAAATCGAATACTTCCCTACTATATAGTATGCAAAAAACAGTAGGCAAATGGATGCTGCCTTATTGGGAGAACAAAATCCCACCCAACACCTTCCCCTAACACTATCCAATAAATACTTTTAATATTATTAAACACTCGTTAGGCATACAGGTTATTTCCACTTTTAGAACATTATTTTCAATTTTATTGAAAATAAATGCCTTTCTGATGTGATGGGAAAATAGAGAAGAGCGAGCTCGGCAAAAGGCGGATTCGAAAACATGGCGATCGCAGTAAAAGCTTGGATTGTGAGCCAACACGCTACTGAAGATGTTGCGCGTTTCTTTTATTAAACTTGATATACAACGAGTTATGTCGAAATAACGTTTTAATATCTCAAAATAACGACTTATGTTGAAATGACGAGATATTATGTCGAAATAACGAGTTAGGTCAAAAATAACGACTTAATATCTTTAAATATCTACTTCTTATGTCGAAATAACGACTTCTTATGTCGAAATAACATGATAAAGTTTTGTTTTTGTTTTCCTCCCCACCATTCGATTTTGTAGTATGTTAGTATGTTGAAAAAAGTATGCTAAAAGTCACCAGATGGTCTACAGTTTCCAGTATTTTCAAAGTGTGGATCAGTGCACACTATAAAGGCTAATATTGCCCACAACCTATTGCACTTTAGAGGAGGATTCGGTTCAGAACTATAAACACGTGTAAAAAGTGTTTAAAAAAATTACAAAACATGGCAGATATGCGCGACTGATCGTGAGAGTAATTAATGACAGAATTTTCATTTTTGGGTGAACTATCCCTTTAAGAACCTGATTGGTCTGATTTGCAAACAAATAAATTAATGTTTTGAACTTTTCTCATGAAAAATTTTCAGTGAATAAAGTAAATTTCAGGCTTCAGAAAACTTTAAATATATGAAGTTATGAACCATGATTCTTTTTGTCATATTGATGCTTGACAGCCCCAGCTCTCATTCACTTTCATTAAATTCTATTTTCTTCAAAAATAGAAAAAGTCAGACAGGTTTGAAACTAAAAGAGGGCCAATGAATTACTACATAGTGTTATGTTAACAACAAGTTTATATTATAAAATACTATTTATGTAACCATAAAATTTATTATTAAGCATTATTAAAGAGTAGTCTTTATGACACTGTTAAATGCCTAATAGTAGAGAAAAAATGTGTTCCAGCATAATTGTTGGGTATCATAAATGTTAGCAGCTTTTACTGCTCGAAGCAAACATTTATGAGCTTGTCAGGGTGATTCACTGTCAGTTTAACCGGCTTTTAGAAATGCTTTCTTGCCTGTAACCTGCTGGCAGATTAAACAGAAGTCTTTATGTCAGTAACCTATCAGCATATTGACAGTTTTTATGGTGCAGCACTGATTGGAATGGTTCACTAGAAAACTGTTTTTGCTTTCTGCGATGCTGAGTACAAGGAAAAAACGACCATGGGGAATAAACACTCAGGTCGTTAGTTCATATAAAAAATGGAGGGACTCAAGAATAAGAAATAATGCGCCAATATTTCACAGGGTTATCTAGGAATTACCAAAGGAGTTCATCAAGCTTTAGATTTCCCCGCTATGGCCTGTACTAACTGTAGCCAACTAAAATGTTTTCAAAATGCAGTAAACAAAGGAAGAGGATGAAAAGCATTATAAGAATGAATATTTCATATGTGCATGAATTATTAATATTATTCCTCCAAAAATTTCATAAGCAGACTCACAACAAGCTCTTCGCTTCAAATTAAATAATCACTTTAAACAGATTGTTTATTCCCAGAGCTATAAACTTAAGGATTTAGTCAAGGAAAAAACTAAATCCATGGGGGCATGATAGTTACCTCAGTTAAAGGATAAACTAAGGATAAACTAAATGCACTGTGTATTAAGAAGAGTGGAACGTGGATTCAGCTTACTGTCGATATGAGATTGTCGACTTTATGTCAACCATCTGAAACACTCAACAACATCTCATTTCACATTGGTTTTTAACCTGCGTGGGGAAGGATAAAGATCAGTTCGTGCTAAAATTAACAATTACAGTACAGTAGTGGCCTAAATTGATGTCCGATTGACATCTTCATTCAAATATTTTTAAAATTTTGACATACAAAGAAATTATGAACACATGCGTGATGACAAGAGAAAACCAAAAAAATATTAGTAACTGTTTATGGTGTAGTCTATGGAAGAGGATTAGGGCCAAGCAATAATAAAAAAATAAAACCATCTCAAGATTAAAGTTGTTAAATTTCGAGAAAAAACTCGTTAAATTTCGAGAAAAAAAGTCGAAATAAAATGTTGAGAGTAAACTCGTTAAATTACGAGAAAAAACTCGTTAAATTTCAATAAAAAAGTCGAGATAAAATGTTGAGAATAAAGTAATTAAATTACGAGAAAAAATTCATTAAATTATGAGAACAAATTCATAATAATTTTATGAGTTTATTCTCAACATTTTATCTCTACTTTTTTCTCGAAATTTAACGACATTTTTCTCATAATTTAACAAATTTGTTCTCGTAATTTAACGACTTTTTCTCGTAATTTAATGACTTTATTCTTAACATTTTATCTCAACTTTTTTCTCGAAATTTAACAAGTTCTTTTCTTGTAATTTAACAAGTTTATTATCAACATTTTATTTCAACTTTTTTCTCGAAATTTAACGAGTTTTTTCTCATAACTTATGGTTTTATTTTGTTATTATTGCTTGGCCCTAATCCTCTTCCGTAGTAGTCAATGTATGCTTTTTTTGTGCATAGTAAAATAAAACATGTAGCTGTAGACTTTTTTTTTTTTGCCAAATAATTTTGTCAGATAAATACCTTAAAGGGTTAGTTCACCCATTAATCATTAATTACTCACCCTCATGTCGTTACTTTTTGTGCACCAAAAAACAAAATAATGACTTTTCAAAAATATAGTGATGGGCGATTTCAAAACAATGGCCGATTGCTTCGGAGCTTTACGAATCGAATCAGTGGTTCGCAGCACCAAAGTCACGTGATTTCAGTAGTTTAGCCGTTTGATAGGAGATCCAAATGACTAATTTGAAACAGTGTTTTGAAATTGGCCATCACAAGATATTGTTGAAAAGTCATTATTTTGTTTTGTTTTTTTGGGGCGCACAAAAAGTAATCTCATCGCTTCATAATATGTATTTAGTACCTTTATGGATCTTGAGAGGTTCGGTGGCTCACTGAGCCATTGGATTTCATCAAAAATCATCAAAAATCTCTTAATTTGTGTTCCAAAGATGAACAAAGGTCTTACGGGTGTAGAACGACATAAGGGCGAGTAATACATGACAATATTTTCATTTTTGGGTGAACTAACCCTTTAACCTAGTTTAATTTGTTGTTCTCTCATATTTAAAATCTAAAAAAAAATAAAAAAGTATGAGGAATATAGGGTACAACGGGGCTAAAGGCACACTGGGGTAAAAGGCACATTTGATTTTATTTTCCTCTAAACCATTAGATGGCACAAAAACTTGCTGCAGGACTTTCCAAAACATCCGCTTTTCAAGATACACATGGAAATTTGGCTGAGCCTTGACATGATCGCGGGCAGCAAAGTTGTGCTAATTTGATCTATTTTTTTTTTTTGTTTTTTTTTTAAATGTTGAAGATTTAAGTAGCGAATGAGAATCTATAAAATTATTGAATACATTTTGAGACAAAAGTCTTGTTAATGATTTTGTTCAAGGTAATTAAAGCAATAGTTTTTCAATAACGGAAGACATGGTTAGATTCAGATGGTAAATATCATATTAAGTTGGGTGTCGACCTTAGAGATAATCTCCATATTTATAATATTTAAAAATATGATATTAATCATATCATATAGTAAAATATACATTATAATAAATATTAGTAATAATAATACTACTAATAATAATAATATAGTAATATAATAATAAACATTAGTATTAACTTATTCAAAACATATTATTAGCTAAAGTATTTGTGTAAATACTTTGTGGCTTTTGCCCCATGCTGTTGAGGCCCACCTTGCCACCTCATACATTTATAAGGTTTTTAAACAAACAAACCACTTTAATTATTCATTTTCACACAAAATCTGTTGCTCCATCAATTTTCAATTATTATTTTTTTTCCTGCAATCATACAATATGGGAGTAGTGAAAAGTACCTTTTTCTTAAGGTGTGCTGTTAGCCCCATTGTACCCTACATATTTTGTACTTCATATTTCCCCTCTGAACATCACTTTTGGCCACTATTCTACATGAATAAATTTAAACACCTTTAGCATGTATATTCCTTTACGCAGCCATCAACCACTTCACCACTAGTCTATAGGGCCTCCCTGTGGTGAATACAGAGAATACACAGACCTAATTCTCCATTAATTTTGCTGTCAGTCTCCTAGAAATTAAGTTAAGGTTAAATGGAGAAGCAGAGTTACACACCAATTACATCATTGCTTATTTAATTATTTTAATCTGTGATGTTGGCTTCTGACACACACACACACACAAAAAGTGTTTTTTTTTTTTTTTTTTTTTTTTTTATGAGCCAATTAAAAACAATCTTTTGCTTTTCATTAAAGGGTAAGCTTAAAGATATATGTATATAAATATACAATACAAGTTTGAAACAGGCCAGACTGCACTATGCATGTTCAAACACTGTAATTCTCCATGACGAAATTGGCCTTTGAAAGGCTCAGCACAGACAATCTATTTTTGAATCCATCCATTCCTTTTCCTGCACAGAGTTCCTGTGGGAGGGCCACTGTAAGGCATGGGAAAGTTTCCTTTCCCTCACTTGTTTCTTTTTTTTTTAAATAAGCGGCTGTGTTTCGACCACAAGTGCTTTTAAAACTCTCAGCGGCAAAATCTCCTCACACGGATAACAGAAGATAAACATAAAACAGGGTTGACAGGTAAGACAGCTCATATCTGCGGTAAACTGTGTTTTAGAGATTACTGTGACTATGTAATGAGAGAGAAGCTACTTAATATATGAAATTCTAATACAACAATTTATTTTACCTGCGCTGCCACAATATAGCCTTTTTTTAATTACATCACACGTTAATTGTTGACATATCTGTGTGTATCCATGTGAAATGTTTAGAAATGTTAAGTTTGAAAATGTTATTTTTAACCATATTCATATTTGAACTTCTGAACTGTTGTATAAAATGTTTTAAGTGACTTTCAACACTTTTTGTGAGTTTTAGCTCTGGTTTTAGAAGTGACATTTTTTTTTGTACATCTCTTACTGTGAAAAAGAAAGAAAGAAAGAAAGAAAGAAAGAAAGAAAGAAAGAAAGAAAGAAAGAAAGAAAGAAAGAAAGAAAGAAAGAAAGAAAGAAAGAAAGAAAGAAAGAAAGAAAGAAAGAAAGAAAGAAAGAATGTGTAGTGCTGTTTGATAAAGATGAATACTGATTTTTGGCAGTGTTCTTTCTGAATTCATATTTCTTTATTATAAAAGACATAACAGCTTTAGACAGTTCCTCGGGCTAAAAAGTAAAAGAGCAAAATCTGTTTAAGATAACCCTTGAGCCAGGACACAGAAGAATTACTTTTTAGACCAGTTTTAAAGTTTAGATCTGCCTGGTGTGCATGCAAGCGGATGCAAACAAACCAGGCCTCCAGCCAAAAGAAATTAGAAAATAAACAAGCAAACAGATAAGAAGTTTGCTAACTAGCAATGGGATGTTTACACAAATGCGAATCATTTCAAGAGGGAATGCTGCGGCCAGAGTCCCATGGGCTTTCTGTGGAAAGTGACGGGCTTTCTCGTTAGAAGTACATGCTTGATTACACATGATTAAACTCTCTGTCCATGATAATTTTCATTGCACAGAGGCCAGAGCTGGTCATCCATGCTTTATTCACGCTAGCATTGTTTTGAGGTTCATTTAGCCTCTATTGCTGGTGTAGCTGGAGTTTAAAACACACATACATACACACCATATATATACACAGTAAAAGTTTACATACACCTTGCAAAATCTGAAAAAGGCTAATTATTTTAACAAAATAGGAGGGATCATAAAAAATGCGTATTGTTCTTTATTTAGTACTGTCCTGATATTTTACATAAAGATGTTTACATACAGTCCACAAGACTAAATAAAAGTTGAATTTATAAAATGACCCCATTCAAAAGTTTACATACACTTGATTCTTAATGTGTAAATGTGTACATTTGAAGTATAATTGTATAATTACAGTGTAACAAAGACACCTTAAAATAAAGTGTGAATTCTATGAATTGTATATGTAGGGTGTTCAATGTTAAAATTTTCCTCACTAAAAATATATATACACTCTAAAAAATGCTGGGTTGTTTCAACCCAAGTTTGGGTCAAAAATGGACAAACCCAACCATTGGGTTAAATTTTTAAATGCATTTTTTTAACTCAATGGTTGGGTTTGTCCATATTTGACCCAAATTTGGGTTGAAACAACCCAGCATTTTTTAGAGTGTGTGTATATATATATATATATATATATATTTATATATATATGTATATATGTGTGTGTGTGTGTATGAAGAGTTCAGATGCAAAAGCCTCAAAGCACCATCTGAAATAGAATTAGAATTTTTATCAAGCTTGTATATTTATGTTCAGTTATTTCACTTAAATGGCAATGAAGATGACTTATTAATTGCCATTAAAGTGAAATTATTGAACCTAAACATACAAGCTTGATAAAAATGCTAATTTTAGAAGAAAATTTCAGATGGCACTTAGAGGCTTTTGCATCTGAAGTCTTCAGCCGATGGCAGATGACTTAAGAAAATTTACTGCCCATAAATATTTTTTACCAGCTATGAAACTGTTTTTGCAAAAACAGGCAGTTATGACAGCAACATTTTAGATACCCGAAAAAATCAGAATTTTTAGGTACAGACATTTAATAATCAAATGTTAAGTAACACTGCATAGACTTTACTGAAAAAAATGAAACAGATGAATCCTTATTAAAGTTACAAAAGTTATTCAGTCAAGAGCAGTGATTAATTTTCTCTGCCAGCAGGTATATATAAGGCTGCTGTCACTTTAAGAGCTAATGCACAGATCCAATAATACTAATACACGTTTTCTTTCTCAACTGTTTATGTTCACTTGAGACATGACTGACTGTTTATGAGGATACTCACCAATACAGGCTTTTTCAACCACAAGTTCAATTGTCTTGAGTATTTGTCTTGAGACATGAGACTTTCTGGGCGCACGCTTCACATGTTTGCGCACAAAACTTGCCACAAAGCGAGTAACGAGTAATGAGTTCTCTTTCGTGTTTGCTTGCACTTGAATATTTAAATTGGCAAAGCTTAAAGGGTTAGTTCACCCTAAAATAAAGATTCTGGCATTAATTACTCACCCTCATGTCGTTCCAAACCTGCAAGACCTTCGTTCATCTTTGGAAAAGACATTTTGATGAAATCTGAGAGTTTTATTTATTTATTTACTTTTATCTCTAATAGAAAGCAACAAAATTACCACTTTCAAGGTCCAGAAAAGTAGTAAATACACTGTTAAAATTGTCCATGTGACTACTGTGGTTCAACCTTAATTCGAGAATACTTCTTGTGTGCAAAAACAAAACAAAAGTAATGACTTTATTTAACAATTTTTACTCTTCCCTGTCAGTCTTCTACGCGGCTGACGCAGTGAACACAGTGCAGAGCTTCCGTGTTTACATCCGAACGCCGGCTCAGTATTGGCCGACGCTGTACACGTGAGCAATAATGAGTCAGCATTCTGATGTGGAAGACAGAAGCTCTGCACTGTGTTCACTGCGTCAACTGCGTAGAAGACTGACAGGGAAGAGGAAAAATCATTGAATAAATTTGTTATTTTTGATTTGCTTTTTGCACAAAAAGTATTCTCGTCGCTTCATAACATTAAGGTTGGATGGGTTTGGGACGACATAAGGGTGAGTACTTAATGACAGAAATCTCATTTTTGGGTGAACTAACCATTTAAACTTTAATGATGATGCAGCACTGGCCCGTCAACTGTCCTCAGGAACTCACTTTGTTACTTCTTACATCTCAAGACATTGCGAATACTGAATTGAACTCTCTTCTTGTGCTTGAAAATGCCCGTATTGGCAAGTTCACGTGAACATGAACAAACGTTCACATTTGTTCATGTTCTCAAAACATTGCATTGCTACAATTGATACAAATATTACCAGCCAATGGTGATTGACATCGTTTCACATACTCACCAACACCGATTTTTACTTGCATTTGGTGCTTGGCGAATGTTAATTTGTTTGTATGTATGCATCATAAAAGCTGATTAATGATTACAGCTTGGCATAAAAAGGCTATACTAACAATGTGTGAGGACATTTTAGCATGGGCCACACTTCTCGATGGCTTTTGGAATCACTTCGCTATAGTTTGCAACTGATCATTAAATTGTCTCACCTCGCCAATGTACAAATTACCCATGCAAAATAAAAATAAATAAATAAATAAATAAAAAGACTAATTAGCTAAAGTTTGTTGCCAGATGCAACCTGCTATATTTACTGCAGGAAAAACAGTCTGTTCCCCATTAAATCTGGACAACCTGAATGATCAGAGACATTATTCTATGAGGTGGTCTTAAGAGTGACTCATGCCTTTTACTGATTAATTTAGAAGAAAATCACCATGTGTTTCTATATATGGTGCACATACTCAAGCCTGTATTTCTGCTTGTGCAGAGGATGTCCAGAGCTGATTGGGGTTTTCTGGAGCACCTGCTAGAGGAAGGTCAGGAGTACTCAACGGGCGTGGGGCGTGTGTGGCTCACCGTGCTCTTCCTCTTCCGCATGCTTGTGCTTGGCACGGCGGTGGAATCTGCATGGGACGACGAACAGTCTGACTTCGTCTGCAACACCAAACAGCCTGGCTGTGAGTCCGTCTGCTATGACAAGGCCTTCCCCATCTCCCACTTCCGTTACTTCGTTCTGCAAGTCATCTTCGTCTCAACACCGACCATTTTCTACTTTGGCTATGTGGCCTTGAGGACTAGAAATGAGAATAGGCAAGAGGAGAAACCGGAGGAGGAGGGCAGGAAACAAAGACAGAGAAAAAACAATGAGTGCAAGTTGGAGGTAATACAGGAGGAAGATGAAGGGGGTGAGGAGAAAGACACGCATAAGAACCGCAAAGCTCCAGGACCTCTAAAACTCAAAGGGAAACTGCTGTGCGCTTACGCGACTAGCATAGTGATAAAGGTTCTCATTGAAGTTAGCTTCATTTTAGGTCTATGGTTCTTTTACGGGTTTGTGATCAAGGCCAAATACGAGTGCGAGAGGTTTCCCTGTCCTCACACGGTGGACTGTTTTGTCTCACGGCCCACAGAAAAAACTATCTTCACCATATACACGCAGGTCATCGCCGCAGTCTCGGTTATCCTCAACGTTGTGGAGCTTTTCCATCTCCTTCAGCTAGCGATAACACATCGACTAAAGAAGAGATATCAGGCAGAGGAGGAGGTTAATAAACTTATTAGATTGACTTCTTCAAGAACAGCACCAGCTAAAGAGCAACTACCACCATTTGAGGAAAAAAAACATCTCTTTCTTCCTGTAGCACAGGACGTTTACCCTGCATCAGAGATGGACTGGAACAAAAGAGCTTCTCCTTTAGTGGAGGACATGCTCCCTAGTTACTCAAATTGCATAAGCGATGTGAAACCTGCCGTAAACAAAAAACATCTTCATAAAAAACACAACAAGACAGAAGAACACAACAAACCGAGACATTATGTATGAAGAGCACAAAATGAGAACCAGGGCTCCATTTTGAGGAATAGACATGTGTAAATGAACATTAGGGGTTTACTGTGCATTCGAGAGCCATTTCCTTTGTTTAGATAGGAAGGGAAATGGGCTGTGCTTTGGGATGAACTGTCTTTTGTGATCTGTGGCCAGATACGGGAGCCTCTCAAGTAGTGATTATTTCTGAGAGGCTCAAGGCCAGGAAATACTTAAACCACTGAGCAAGAAACAAGCACAAAAAATGTCAAAAAATGCAAAAGCGAAAGGTGGGTTTAAGTCAAGTGCTAAACTGAATGATTGAAATGGTACAGATAAGGTACCGTAGTACATAATGTTCTGTACTTGAGACCAAAATCAAACTATACCAACCAAATGTATTTAAGAATTATTTTATATTTCATTCAATATTTATTTTCATTACTTTCATTAAAGGATTTGTGTTTTTACTCCACTTTTTGACTACTAAAAATGATTAGCTCTTTGCTAAAGAGGTTGATAGGCCTATATATGTTGCATTGTCGGCAATTGCACTTGGAACCATGTCATTGGACTCATAATTATGCTTCTCCCCACGTCAACACTATAACAAAAAATGACTGTAATTCAAGTAACCTTATTTCTCAACAGGAAGTAAGATATTTCCTGTGAATGTGCGAGACTTCCGATTACTCACTAAATAACTAGAAGAACAAAGTGCGGTAAACAGTACAACTGTGCTAAAAACCAATGTGAGTATGATCACATAACATCAAGCAGTGTGATTTTGTACAGATAAAATAACTGGAAAATGGTACGTTACGTTAAAAATAAGGTTGATAGACAAAACCATAATATAATTCAAATACATTATTAGATAGGGAGTAGGGACATTAGTTAGCCTATTCTACGCTATATCCTACTTTAAAGGTACAATTTGTAAAATTTTTGCAGTAAAATATCCAAAAACCTATAGGCTAGTGTTATATATTTTGTCCAGCTGATTACTAACAATATCTCTAATGTTTTCAACTACTTGTAAATCATGAGAAAATTCCCATTCTAAACAGTGACACGGGGCAGTGCAGTCGCCTGTCAATGACGTCAGTTACCTTTGTTATCGCCTTTACTGACGTAGAAACCACATGACAACAGTGCCGTGGACAAATGCGGAAGTAGAGTCTAGCGTCCAGCAAACCACTAGCTTGCTTCAAGCAGTTCCTTATTTACTTCTTGCACGTTTTATGGTGGATTGTGTTACTTATTTATGGAACATAATTACTGTTTACCATCTGCCGCTGGTTCTGTCGACAAGGACAGCTCCCGTAAACTCATGACCAGAAAAGTGGAAGCGGCGCCAGCTACTGTGTCATAATAAAAGTCCCGCTGCTCGTGAGGCGTGTGTTGATCAATTGCTCCAGCTCCTCGTTCAGCTCCCGCAACACTCGGTCCTGCTCTGCTTCATACTACAGTAACGTTAATAATCGCATCCACGAACATGAGTTCTTCCAGACTCCAATCCCTATTCTTTTGCACCGTCCGTTGAGATGGAGACTACATGTGCCAAGTTTCCACTCTAAAACTTTACGTCATCAAACTACGCCTTTGTTTTGAATAGGCTTCTAGCGACCTCTAGCGGAAAAAAAATATCACAAATTGTACCTTTAAATTGAATTGTATGTCTTTAGTTTATTTTCATAGGGTATTATTATTTATTTATTTATTTAGACTAAAGGGTTAGTTTAACTCAAAAATGAAAATTATGTAATTAATTACTCACCCTCATATAGTTCCAAACCTGTAAGACTTTCGTTCATCTTCAAAATATTAAACTCCAACACGCATTCACGCAAAAATGTCGCGTCAACACAACACGCATGCATTGTGGTGCTCTGGTGAACGCGAGTAGAAGACAAAAGTTGCGTCCCAAATGATGCACTACACTATGCACTTACGCACTATGTACTCATCCATATAGAGTATAAATTTCATACGTTTATTTTGTCATTAAACATCAGAGTCTTATACCCCCTTTTCTGTGTGAACGCACTACTCACACTATTTGTACTTAAAAACGTCATAGAATAGAGCATAAGTACACAAATTGTGATTCATCTATAGACTATAGATATAGAAAGACTGTTCATTCCTATTACACTCTAAAAAATGCTGGGTTAAAAACAACCCAAGTTGGGTTAAATATGGACAAACCCAGCAGGTTGGGTTAAAGGGCACCTATTATGCCCTCTTTCACAAGATGTAATATAAGACTCTGGTCTGGTCAAGTTTCAGCTTAAAATACCCCACAAATTTTCCCCTATTTGGGGGTGAGCAAAAACATGCCTTTTATTATATTACTATATTGCTGACTAAAAAAAATAAATCCAAAATTGATTGAAAAAAAAAAAAAAGGCTGGGTGAAAACAACCCAATCCCTGGGTTTGTCCATATTTAACCCAGCATTTTTTAGAGTGTAGTTACGAATGTGAGAAATTTCAACGTGCAATATGGCTGAATATGTCCCGCCTTCTAAGTAAAAAAGCCAATCGCTGATTGATAAAGTCCCTGCGTCACTGCAGCTGTCGTTTGAGGCTCCGGTTCCCATAGAAACCTGAGACTCGCGCTTAGGACTGCACATGCGCATTGGCTCATCTAGCCTGAAAAATAAGCTTTTTAATGCTATTTGAACATAAGAAACAACATTTATGGGACAGTTCATGTCAGATTTTGTTGCCAAGCAGATTTTTGACAGTTTTTGAGATTTCAGGATTGCCCCATTCAAATAGGATGCCCGAAATAGCTGCCCGGAGGCGTTGCAAATATGGCTGCTGCGTGAACAGACTTTCCTGGAAAGGGACTTTGTTGGAGATTAAAGGGGGGGTTACATGTTTTTTTTCTAGGCTTGATTGTGTTTTGGGGGCACAGTTTAACATGTCTTAATGCTTCGTTAATGCTTCATATATTATATCTTAATTCTACACCTCTGTTTCCACTGTCATATGAACGGCTCGTTTGACTTCCTGCTTCTATGAAGCCATTCCCTCCGACATACGCAATGTGCTCAGATTGGTTAGCAGGTTGGTTACTGGCCCAGTCTGTCGTGATTCGCTGAAGCGTCCGGAAACGCCACGCCCCTTACCATTCGTAGTTACGCGCTTAGGTGGAAAGTAAATAATAGCGCCTACATTGCTGTATCAAATTGAGCCGAATCAGACCCAGATGAAGAGGAAAAAGTAGAACCTCTGCAATCGCAGCTTTTGAAGGATGTTTATGAATGGTATTTCATTTAGTATTTGTGTCAAAGTGTTTAGATAAGCTGTCACTGCTGTTTGTTAGCTTTCAATATACAGTTTTATCCTGATTAAAGCTTTCCTGTAGTAAATACATGACTGAGTAGTCGCATTTTTGTAAAGGTAGCGTTTAATTTATAGCATGAACAACTGTTTGTCTATGAACATAGAAGTTTTTTGTTGTTTGTTGCACTAGAATTTAGCTAACTGGCTAGCAAAAACGAGTTGCTCTTTGTATACGTCCTAAATGCATTAAAAATAGCAACAGAACTATAACATTACGTTTAAAAGACAAACAATAAAACGTACTTATACTCGTGTAGATTCAGGGAGCTGTCTTCAGCACCGCATCCAGTGTAGAAAATATCACAGATAATAATGGGTTCTATATCTTTTGACGCGTCGCACAGCTCGCGTTCGGTGTAAACAACTCTTCCGCTTTCATTATGCTCCGCCACATGGCCTCGCCCACTTTGTTGCGTGTTCCCGGGGGCAGTGTTTATGTTAATAGCAAGGGTTTATGATGTCACCAACCCGGGAAGAAGCTCGTAGTCCAAACCGCCCGTTTTTGTAGGCAATAAAATGCCATAACTTTAAAAGACAATATCTCTGTTTGAATTGAACTTTCAGCGCTGTAACTTTGCAGATACTGTTTATGCTCAAGCAGCAACATTACACACTAACTAAAGTTAAAAAAGTGAAATCACATGCAACCCCCCCTTTAATATTTTTTAGCTAAATAAAGTGATAAATTATGTTTTTTTTCAATGGAGGGACAGAAAGCTCTCAGATTTCATCAAAAATATCTTCATTTATGTTCCAAAGATGTACGAAAGACTATGGAACTACATGAGGTTGAGTAATTAATAACAGAATTGTCATTTTTGGGTAAACTAATCCTTTAACAATAGTCAATGATAAGAATTGTTAAACAGAAATATGACAAAATAAAGGTGCATTCACACCACCTCGTAATTCCTGTAGTTATGAGATTCTAGCTTGTAAAAAGCGTTCACGTCCTCGTAGTGCTCGTAATTACAGTTTGTAAGCTGGGAGTTTTCTGAAAGCTCCCAGGTGTACCGCGTGGCCGCTGTAGATTCATTTCGCCATTGATAGTGGTGCCACGCATAAATTCCCAGTCCGAGGACGTGAACAGCTCCAAATATAACTTCACGTGTTATCATCTCAAGATTCCAGTAAATACGAGGTGGCGTGAACGCAGCATAACTGCATGACTACATTTTGCTGCTGGAGCCACTGCCATTTTGAGTGTCCACATGAGTTGCAGTGGTCAAGTGGTACAAGTCAAAGAAAATCCAGAGTTTACAAGTTGTAATTACAAGTTCTAACAGGACGTGGACACTTTTTATAAGTTGGAATCTCGTAATTACAGTAATTTCCGACTTGACACGAATGCATCTACAGTATATAAGTTTATTGGAAAAAAACGTGCTTCTACATTTTTGCAAAACTCCAAAGATGTATATGCATATACATACAACCAATGTAAACAGTTCATCAGTTTGGTTAAAACTAAATATGCTTGTAAGTGCAACTGACTAGATATTTCACTTTGAAAGTGTCGCAAAATGTACAAGAAGAGTAACAAAAATTTCACCCCAATGAGCCTATATAACTATATCATACTAGATTAGCAGTTTAGCAGTCACAAACTGTGCAACTGCCTACAAAGTTATACATACACACTGAGCGGTTCCCTGTTAACCATAAATGCACTGAAAACATTTTAAAATGTTTAATACAGTATATATATGAACAAACTGCTTCATTACCTCACACTAAAGTTATTTGTTGGTTGTTTCAAACTATTTCAAAACTATTTGGAGTAGATAACCTTTCTATATAAAATCAAGACCTTCACTTTCCTGTTTTGCCATGAGTACAGAACATTCCACAGCAGTAATTTTTGAGCAATTTTGAGCAGTCTCAACAGTGATAAGCATTTATCTGTAGCGGGAAAAGGGGAATGATGGGTACTTTACAAGGTGGGGCAGCTTCTTCTGGAAAGGGTGGAATCAAAACAATACAATAATAAGAAAAACAAAACCGTGCTCAACAGTGCCTCAAAAGGTATGTTTTGCTGGCTAATGGAAATCGTGTTTTATTAGAGGGTGTTATCTGCACTGTTGGGCTCCAGTCTATGAAAGATTAATGAGTCTTGTGCTTGTGGGGTTGCCAACCATAACCTGAAGTCTTTGGCCAATGCATAGTTCTCTCTATCGCAGCTGGCCTGCACTAACAGTTAGTCTGTCATCTCCTGCCAATACAAGGCATCAGAGGTGCTAAACAAGATGTGTAGGTCAGCAAACAGCTGGTGAGGACTGACCTCTTTAGTTCCTCTCGGTTTCCAAGCAAAAAGAGAAAGACAGCGAACAAGAGACTGATTGACTATCAAACTCTCTATTAGGGTAGAAAAAAAAAGCCCTTGTTCTGGAGTGTTTCCTTTTGTTTTTCTTCAGCCTACCGCATAAAAGTTGAATCGTAGAGTTTCTAGCTGCACTTTAATATGCCCACACATGCATCAAATAGACCAGCAGGCTCATTTAACTAGGCAAACAGATGTCTGTCATTTTAGATTTCAAAACTCATAGCCCTGCTCTCTTCAAACCATTAGTTTGCTGAATACACTCTTTTTTTTTCAGACAAAGGTCATTCTATTTGTGAAACCCAGCAGGGACACTGCCTGCCAGCTTGCCCTTAGGTGATTTGCACAGAGTAGCGCCAATGAAAATGAGCTGCCACTCTTGCAGGCTGCTTCCTGCATCCTGATATTGTTGTTCCAACTGCTGATGTGTTCCCCTTTCCCTGCTTACCAACCTCACACAGGACGTGCAAACAGGATTTAAAGTACTCTATGAACTGTACGTACCTTAGAAGCTGCAGTCTGTGCTATGTGCCGTGTGTGGGAGTTTTCTGGATGAGAGGTGGCTTCGAGTGGCCAGTCAACCTGCTTCCCATGGGGACTTAAGAATGAGTGCCAAACTTCTGTCTGTAGGGGGGCTGAAGGCCGCAGTATCAGGCATATATGCCAGTTTATGCGGTGCAAAGCGGTCACGTGTACTTCCTGCCAGCTGAGCTGATTAAAAACCATGTCTTCTCAGTGATAGCCATAACAAGAAGTTAAAAAAAATCCACAAAGGAAAACAGAAGCCTAAAAATAACAAGAATGCCACTGAAAATTAGTGTGCTTGCTCTTCCGTGAAATGTAAAGAAATTACACTACCGTTCAAAAGTTTAAGGTTGGTTAGATTTTTTTAAATGTTTTTGTTGGACGTCTCTTATGTTCACATAGACTTTATTTAGTTGACCAAAAATACAGTAATACTGCAAAATATTAAAGGGTTAGTTCACCCCAAAATTAATAATTTTATTAATTACCCCGTTCCACACCCGTAAGACCTTCGTTTTGAAACACAAATTAAGATATTTTTCATTAAATCAAAGTTTTTTTTTTAATTTTTTTTTTTTATCCCCCACAGAAAGCAACATAATTACCATCATTCAATGTCCAGAAAGGTAGTAAAGTCATTGTTAAAATAGTCAATGTGACTGCAGTGGTTCAAACTTAATATTATGAAGCGACGAGAATACTTTTTGTGCACAAAAACAAAACAAAAATAACGACTTTATTAAACAATTTCTTCTTTACACTAAAAAACCTCTTGGATTTCATTAAAAATATCTTAATTTGTGTTCCGAAGAGGAACGAAGGTCTTAAGGGTTTGGAACGACATGATGGTGAGTAATTAATGACGGAATTTCCTTTTTGGGTGAATTAAAAACATGATTTATTCCTATGATGGCAAAGCTGAATTTTCAGCAGCCATTATTCAAGACTTCAGTGTCACATGATGCTTCAGAAAACATTTAATATGCCGATTTGGTGCTCAAAACAATTATTGAAAGTTTTGCTGCTTAATATTTTTGTGAAAACTGTGATACATTTTTTTCAGTATTCTTTTATGAATAGAGAGTTCATATAACATTTATTTAAAAAAAAAAATAGATTTTTTAAATATTTACTGTCACTAAATTTAATGCTTTTGTTATTGCTGAACATTTTAAAATAAATAAAATAACTAAAAAAAAAAAAAAAAATACTACCCCAAACTTTTGAACATAATACAGATTACACCGTGTGCAGAATTATTGGGCAATCTGATTTTCTGATCATTTTTTTTTCCAAGCAAATTTTACCAATTCCAAACCACATCAATCTTTATAATTACTATTAATATTGTTTTTAATAATTTATTTGTGATATATAATTGTTCATGAAGGCTGGAAATGAAAAATGCTGAATTATTAGGCGCAGAATTATTAGGTAGGTTTTCTTTTACAGGCAAAATGAGCCAAAAAAGAGATTTAACTCAGACTGAAAAGTCAAAAAATATTAAATACTAAGTTAAAGCATGACCAAGGGACAGCAAAATGCTCATTGGGTCAGCGGGGTCATACAAAAACAGGTGGAAAAGAAAAGACACATGTTAACTGCAAAATAATTAAGAATGAAGGTGAAGAATTAATTGTGAAACCATCAGGAACCCTTTCAGTCTCCAGCGCCACCATTTCCCAGAACTGCAACCTACCTGGAGTCTCCAGAAGTGCGAGGTGTCAGGATCTCAGAGACTTAGGTTAGCTAAAGAATCCTAAAAAATGACCCGCTCTTAATAAGAATCACAAGCTGAAGTGTTATAAAGTACATGAAGACTGGGTTTTTATAGGCCTTATAGACAGACAGCTTGAGAGTGACTCCTGAAGGACCAGCACCACATCCTCTTGTACCACTGTTTGAAGAATTTATCTTCCAGAATCTGGCAGTAATTTTTGGAAGATCATTTTTAGTCTCTGTAAGACGGACATTTCAGGATAAGAGATGGACTAAAAGTGAACTCCCACACCTTACTGCCAGATTCTGGAAAAAGTCTTCGAGTAGGTTGCAGTTCTGGAAAATGGTGGCGCTGGAGACTAAAGGGTTCCTGATTAACAATTATATATCACTTATAAATGATTAAAAACAATATTAATAGTTATTAAGATTGATGGGATTGATGGATTGGAATTTGTAAAATATGCTTGGAAAAAAAAAATATAATTAGAAAATCAAATTGCCTAATAATTCTGCACACAGTGTAAAGGGATAGTTCACCCAAAAATGAAAATTCTGTCATCATTTATTCACCCTCAGGTTGTTCCAAACCTGTATACATTTCTTTGTTCTGCTGAACACAAAAGAAGATATTTGGAAGAATGTTTGTAACCAATTAATTGACTACCATAGTAGCCCCCCATTGAGTATGGAAAAAAAAAAAAAAAGAAGATCTGCTTGGTTACAAATATTCTTCCAAATAGCTTCCAAAGAACAAAGAAATTTATACAGGTTTGAGGGTGAGTAAATGATGACAATTTCCATTTTTGGGTGAACTATCCCTTTAAAGTGTCTTTTAAAAAATTGTAAAAGTTCAGTTGGGTTCAACATTAGTTGAAGTGATAGTTCACCCAAAAATGAAAATTCTGTCATTATTTGCTCACCTTCATGTTGACAAACCTGTATATCATTCTTTATTCCATGGAAGATATTTTGAAGAATACACACAATTAAAGGTGCCATTGAACGTTTTTTTTTTTTTTTACAAGATGTAATATAAGTCTAAGGTGTCCCCTGAATGTGTCTGTGAAGTTTCAGCTCAAAATACTCCATAGATTTTTTTTTATTCATTTTTTTTTAACTGCCTATTTTGGGGCATCATTAACTATGCACCGATATATAGGTTGCGGCCCCTTTAATTCTCGTGCTCCCCTGCCCACGGAACTCGCGCTTGCTTTAACCAGCATAAAAACAGTTTACACAGCTAATATAACGCTCAAAATGGATCTTTACAAAGTGTTCGTCATGCATACTGCATGCATGCGTCAGATTATGCGAGTATTGTATTTATTTTGATGTTTACATTTGATTCTGAATGAGTTTGAGGTTTTGCTCCGTGGCTAAAGCTAACATTTCACACTGTTGGAGAGATTTATAAATAATGAAGTTGTGTTTTTGAATTATACAGACTGCAAGTGTTTAAAAATGAAAATAGCGACGGCTCTTGTCTCCGTGAATACAGTAAGAAATGATGGTAACTTTAACCACATTTAACAGTACATTAGCAACATGCTAACGAAACATTTAGAAAGACAATTTACAAATATCACTAAAAATATCATGTTATCATGGATCATGTCAGTTATTATTGCTCAATCTGCCATTTTTCGCTATTGTTCTTGCTTGCTTACGTAGTCTGACGATTCAGCTGTGCACATCCAGACATTACTGGCTGGCTGCCCTTGTGTAATGCCTCAATCATGAGCTGGCATATGCAAATATTGGGGGCGTACATATTAATGATCCCGACTGTTACGTAACAGTCGGTGTTATGTTGAGATTAGCCTGTTTTGAGGTCTTTTAAACAAATAAGATTTATATAAGAAGGAGGAAACAATGGAGTTTGAGACTCACTGTATGTACTGAACTCTTGTTATTTAACTATGCCAAGATAAATTCAATTTTTAATTCTTGGGCACCTTTAAAGTCACAGGTTTTTTGTACCCCACTGACTTTCAATGACTTTATGTTTTTCCCAGAAAAAAATAAAGTCATACGGATTTGGGACAGCATGACGGTGAATAATGAATGACATGTTAATAATAAGCAAACTGTTAAGTCAGAAAAATGTAAAGTCTACAGCATATTGGTTTATAGAACAAATGTGCAGCTGTCAGGTGGCCAAATAAACTCCTAGTTAACTGGATCCTTAACTTAGACAACCTGGAGGAAAAAGGCTTATCTGCTTCCTGATTTTTCCATTGGTCACTCCAGGCAATGGCCAAAAGGCTTGTTCACCCTTACAATGGACCAGCGGTGGGCATTGTTACATTGTTTTTAGTGAAATCCCACCTGCAGCGTTCCAGGATGTCATCATGACCAGCTCCTATACACAAGGACAATACTAAATGCAAGAATTTGACACCGATTTTTTCTTTCTATACAGGGATATTTACCCCGATAAAATTGCCAATACAACATGTTGCCAAGGTGCATTGCTTTGCTATATGGGTGCTGGGGTGTTCTAAGCAGCCCACCACCAGTCTCGATTTTTATTTTTTTACCCAGTCTATTACCATATGAACAGCTCATCTCAAAGAGAGAAACGGATGAGTCAGAGTACATTGCTTCTTAATTTAGATAAGGAGCTGATCAGATTTACAGTCACACAGAAGAGACGTGAGTCATTGTTAAAATAACATTTTGACTATAAACCATGACTAAGTTTTCAAGCTTAAAAAAATTCACCCAAAAATGACATTTCTGTCATTAATTACTCACCCTCATGTCATTCCACACCCGAGACCTTCACTCGTCTTCAGAACACAAATTAAGATATTTTTGATAAAATCCGATGACTCAGTGAGTGTTTTGTTTCGAATCAGTGGTTCGGAGCATGTATCAAGCTGCCAAAGTCACGCCCCCCAGTGGTGAACCATTTAAATTTCAAAACACTTATGACATAATGAAACCTCATTTTCTGAAATCATGTGACTTTGGCAGTTTGATACATGCTCCGAACCACTGATTCAAATCAAAAGATTCGTAAAGCTTTGACGCTTCATGAAATCGCCCATCACTAGATACTGTTAAATAAAGTCTTTTTTTTTTTTTTTTGGCGCACATAAAGTACTCTCTTCATAACATTAAGGTTGAACAACTTTAGTCACATGAACTGTTCTTTAGTAGCTTTCTAGGCATCTGAAAGTGTTAATTATCTTGCTGGCAATGGAGCCATTGGATTTTTTTTCCAACCTTCAATATGCCATTCTTTTTTTTTTATTGACAATGTTGTGATTAATTCAATAAATGTAAGTATCTGTATTAATAATCAATATTTTTTGAAAATAATAAGAACCATAATATCTCTGGGATGAGAATTTTTTCTTACAAATTCGCCAAAGTGAGTGGTATCAATTTCACTTCTCACAGCGTAACATATAGCACATTTTCTGGAATGGGACAATGGGGTATTGATAAGACTCTAGGGACCCATACTGAGGGAAATGGAAGTCAGTCTTGAAACTCTCTAAAAAAGTTCAAAGGGGGACAGAGCAAACTGGTTGTGGGAACTGAACAGTTGAGCCCATGGGAAAGGGGAGGATTTTGAGTGTCTCTCCATTGTTTTTTGTTGCTGATTGGAATCTACAGTGAATAATTATACTGTAATTGTGCAGAGAGGCTGTACACATCCTGACTGAAGGGCTGAGAGAGGACGGCAGGCGTCGTTCCTTCTTCCTATCACTCAGGAACAATAGGGCTGTTTGTCCTCTGGGACAAACTAGCACCTTTCCAGCACCAAACCCACAGTCTCCTACCTGGTTAGGCACAAACAAAACGGACAACACATCCTCTCTCACACAACTACTGGACGTACGGGAATAGGAGTACTCGTACAAATACAGCAGGGCATCTGACCTACATATGCATGACATTCACGTAAGGCTGCATATTAAAATTAACATCAGAGAGGTGTCGAATGCAGTCTGAGCAATCACAAAGATTGCTTTCGTTGGCCAAAGGAAAATGAAACATTTCAGAACAGAATGACCCAAACAGTCCTCTATAGTTTCTGTTTTGTCCAATTAGCTCACATAGGTCAAATGTTTTTTGTCAAAAGTTCTGCTAGAAAGAATGCCATGTATGACAGATAAAGCAGTGGTTTCCAAACAAGGATCTGGGGCCCACTAGGGATCCTCGGAAAACTTCCATGGGTGCTTTGTGATGACTTAACATGATTTACAAAAAGACAAAACAAGAATTAAAATAGGCCAGAAATTGTGAGAAAAAATACTTTTAAAAGGTCTTAAAGTCCCCTGTGGTGAAAATTAAGCTTTTAATGTTGTTTATATGTCTATGTGTTTATATGTCTATTATTAACATGCTTTAAGACAAACCATGTGCAAATTCATAAGTCAACACCACTGCTGAGTATTTTTTTTCCTTAAAACTGCAGTGAACCAAAGACAGTCTCAAAAACGTGGTTTGAAATCGCTGGTGTTTCTGATGTCACAAACTACCTTGTGACCAATCATGTCAAAGTGTGATTGTCAACGAGTGGATCTCTGAACTGGTGTGAGTGAGAGGAGGCGGGGCTAATTTGCATATTCATAGAACCGCGTATACTAAATGAGGCAATGGTGTAAAGCTATTTTAAGTTTAAATGTGTCATTTTGATGATCAAATATGAGTTTTAAGGGATACAATTTTTGACTACAGAGCGGGTGTGCCTCATATGTCCTGAAAAGTGAAGCTGCGGGCTCTTTGATTGCAACCTGGAGGCTGGATGCAGTACAGTTTATAAACCCCGCCCGCTCAATGCAGACGAATGAGACTTAAGTTAAAACATAAAAATAAATTATGCTTCAAATAAAATTTTCCGAAAGATGGTTCTGGTCACTTAAGGTAGTCGTTATCATGCTGATTTATATTCAATTGTTCGTTTTTGTGATAGGTTTGATTTTAGCTAGAAATTTGGTGCTATAGAAACGGGGCGTGTCATCGTGATTCACAGTTGATTGACAGCTTGTCTGAGGACTGTCGGGGCTTCGAGGGGAGAGTAAAGATAAATAAATAACTATTAATTTTCAGTTTCTGTGTTATTTCACACCGACAAAATGAGCTGTTCAGCAGTAAACTGTATTAACCGACCTACAGGAGCTGATGGATATCTGAGCTTTTCTCGGTAACGTTAAATGTGGACTTCATAAGCTAAACGTTATTAGTTAAGATAACACGCCTAACGTTAGCCATGACGGAAAAAAGCAGGTGATCGTTATCTGGCAGTAACTAATTATTTTTATGGGTATAAAATGATAATTAGCAGGATAAAATTAATGATAGTGCTCTATAATTAATTAGAGTAGGCTGTCTACAGCAATCGATCTCCTGTAACGTTAGTTTAAACCTTTTATTTAAAATGGCAGGACCATTTCTGACATTTTAGAGTTGTTTCTAGTGGCAAATTATATTGAGTTTATCTACTGAATTTGCTGTTTCAAAAATATTATTGCTCTAGAAACAGAATAGCCTATTATTTTATAGGTAGAATTTTAAATTACGTATAATTTATATAGCCTATTTAAAATACATCAATGATGACGCAGCCGTCTGGGCGGAAATTTGATACCGCGACTCCGCCTCCGGGCTCCACTGATGATTCCTTCTGCGCATGCCCAGGTTCCAAACTGACATTTTTGAGTAACATGTCAGCACCCATTGGCGTCCGTTTTGGCTTCAGTTCAATACAATGGAAGGAAGCGGCGTCGCATCGCCCATCTTTTTTTACAGTCTATGCTACAGAGGGACTTTAATCATGAACATCCTATGGATACTGTTGTGTGGCCTTGGAGTTAAAAAATTTGAGAACCACTGCTTTAAAGTGACACACAATTTCCCCCCAAATCAGCAGAAAATAACACCGAACCTGTTAAATGTGGAATCAAAACTTGCATTAAGTTTATGGTGATGTAAATGTTTAGGGACGTCTTGAAGCCATTCACCGAGTTCAACTGCAATATTTCTTCAAATATATAACCTTTTTTAATAGAAAACTGTTTTGAGCAGATAAGCTGACGGTGCCTGGTATCAGCATTTATGCTGATGTAAATCTAGATCAGCACTCATAAAGTTTCACTAGCTTGTTGGCAGCAGTGAAGCAAAACTTATGCTGGAAAATGTTAGGTTTACCTCTAATAAGTACACTCGGGGGATTTTGTGAAGTCTTGCTCTTCTGGTTTCTATTAATCAAGATGTGTGCTGAAAGAAAGAGAAAGTGCAGCACAGCAAACAGACAATGCATCAGTCCTATGGAATCATAAAAATGTTAATCGATCTAAATCGGCAATTTTATTTGGTATCGCAAGGGGTGCGCCAATTACAAATTCGATTTTGATTATGGAATTAACTGCTCTGATTATGCATCATGATTATAAAAGTGAAAGTATTTAATGATTAGGGGCTGGGTAAAAATACAGATTTTCTGATTATTTGCAATCTTAATTTTAATAATACTGAATTCAATCCTAATAATACTTCAATTATAATGGGATAGTCACCCAAAAATAAAACACCTGTCATTAATTACTCATCCTCATGTTGTTCCAAACACGTAAGACCTTCGTTCATCTTCAGAACACAAATTAAGATCGGCCAGATCCTGCGTTAGCAGCACACGCATGCATCATCGTGCTCACATGTACAGCATCGGCCAATACCGAGCCGGCGTTCAGACGTAAAACCTGGAAGCCTGCACTGTCTATACAATGTAAACAGCATAAGAGAATGACAAGGAAAAGATGAAAGAGATTCACAAAATCACAATTTCTTTACTACTTTTCGGGACCTTGAATGTGGTAATTACATTGCTTTTAAAGGGGGATAAAAAAAAAAAACGACTCGGATTTCAACAAAAGATGAACGAAGGTCTTATGGGTTTGGAACAACATGAGGGTGTTTAATTTTTTTTTTTTTTTTTTTTTTGGGGGGGGGGGGGGGGGTGAACTAATCCTTTAATACGATTTTAATAAATCCTGAACACTGAAGAATGATCAGCAGCCTCTCTCTTAATATGAATCTAATTCTGCCACATTAGTAAAATCAGGTTGTAGCTTATAATGCAATGCAATAAAAAGGATATGTCCCACAAAATAAATGTATGATATGTCTATTGGGTAATCCAATTCACAAACAACTCTTATGACCTGATTCTTTTAAGTGAAGCAAAAACATACAGCACAGCTAGTTTAATTTGATTCATAAAAAATAAAAAAAATGACTCTTATGATCCGGCTCTTTTATAGTGAGTCAAAAACATGTATAATTTTTTTTCCCTGAAAAAAGAAAAAAAAAAAAACTCTTACAAGTTGGCTCTTCATCCTCTCCTCCTATACCTGTAACAAATCCTTCCCTTATGGGTAAGAATGACCCGAATCTCTAAAATTATACTTTTTGTTTGGTGTCATTTAATTTTGATAATATTTTTTTCTATTTTCTGTTCTGCATTGTAAATGTGTTCAAATCTAACCACTTTGTATGTGTGCAGTCTGCATTGCGACTGATTGATTTTTATATTTACTTTTTTTATCGCAACCACAAATCCACTAATTTTTGTGTATTACAAGTTCAAGTGTGACAAAGTCACAAAGTCTTGTACCACTCCGATAAACATTCTTTTTATTTAAATAAATAAAATATAGAAAAATACTTTCGGGTCAAAACGACCCGAGGAGAGGATGAGGGTTGAATAGTTAAAAAAAAAAAAAAAGAAGAGTTACTGGTCTGCATAAATGAAACTGACCTGTGCAGAGAATTAGAATTTTTTTCCCCACATGTAAGCAGCATAGACATTATAACAGAAATATAGCCAAATAATTTGAAAAGGAACTGAAAGGGATCAAGACATTGTGAATAGGAAACTGAAACGAATCAATAAACCTATATCAGCAGCCATATTTATTATTTCTGGCATATTCAGGGTAGCGCCATATTTAATTTTTGACTGGAATGAAAACTATGATGTGAGGGATAGAAGCACAGTGCGTTCAATAGATTTGGATTGTTGACAAACAACGGTACATTGTTCAGCTAACGAAACCTCTTTTCGGAAAGAAAAAAAATAAAAAATTACCCTAGAAAATCTGTGAAACAGTTTTAAAAGACGTGTGTTGTGAAAATTACGAGATCTAGGACCTTTACACAGTGCATGCCATTGTAAAGTCTATACTCTGTCCCACAGCCTTGTTTTCATCTGCATTAAATTCAATATGGTGTCTGGTCTATTGTGCAATGTAATGCACAAAATTCATTTTAGCTGAAAAGATCATCCGACAAACAGTACCAAAAGTGAAGTGTATCTTTACATTTATTACGAACACAAGGCAGCCTCCCACACACTTCAGCACAAAAGTTAGCAGTGCAATTATCATTGACATTTAAGCCGTAATGATGCTTAGGAAAGCACTGCATGCATAATGAGCCGCAATAGTACAATTTCACTGAACTGTACATGTAAATGGACTCAAAATGTACAGACAATTGGTTTAAAATATGAGCTCAGTCTTCTTTCATGAACCGAAAAGATGAACACTGAGGCAAAACTTCACTTTCATTTCTCACTATCCACTGTGTCCATGATTACTAATTAGCTGAAGTCACAATGACGGAGCTTATATGCATTTCTGAGCATTCTGAATCCGAATCACTTCAGCCACCCAAAGTTTAAACATCTCAAACATCGTCTAGTCCAACTCATTTATGCCTTGCATAAATGCACTTTTATTCACGCAGACAAACTTAACAAAGGTGGTCTTTCTTTGAGCTTCAGTCTCATGAGCATATGACAGGGAGCACAAATGGAAAACTTATTAAAGCCTTCCAAGTTAGGACTTATAGTCATGTGTCTGCATGCCTAAGGGCAGAAGATGAATATTAAGAAGTCTCAAAGAATGAAAGTTGTAAAAAATTCTCTCAGCAGTCAAGTTCCACCAGCAGGCCTGGTAAATATTACAGAAAGACTCCATGTAATTAGGGTGGCAGAATGAAGTGGCAAACTGTAGGATAAAGTTCCCGTCCCTGGGGCCGTGAAGGGTGACAAATGAGTCCAAAGTTTGAGAAGTTGTACATCATTATATAGTAATCTTGCAGGACTTCATGACATTTAACAAAACTTAGTTTTTTTCCGGTCGGTTTCTTTCCAGCACTGCTCTCGGTGTGAATTCCAGTTTGTCCTTCAGGCTGAGGACCTGTGTGCTGTCCTTACCGGTCAGTTCCTCTAATTTCCTATCCTCCCGTAGCTCTGCAATGCCTCTCTCTTCTCCGGGGGCATTTGGGGTGCCCCTGATAAACCACTCAAGGTGGTATCCAACAGCTCCCACCACAAAGGCCACCGGGAAGGTCACATAGGGCGCATAAGTGCGCATGGCAGTCAGGATCACTGGCCACATGGTTGCACACACACCTGAAAAAAAGCAATTTCTAGAAGGTTATTTACCTTTGGCAAGCTGACAGTGTAACATTACTCTAGTAACCGGTGCAAAATAAAAGGATTATACACATGCTTTCATACAACCAAGGAAACGATAATGTAAATATCTTTTTATAGGGTAGAAGGAATTTAATGACATGGATATAATGTTAACGTGTCCAACTACACACATATATAAACATCACACTTATATCACAAACAATTTGAAGTAGAAAAACGAAAAGAGTATTTTCTTGCAAAGCGTTCTTCAGTAATCTTTGTTTTATCTACAAACTCGGGGGGAAAAACCGTGTTTTATAATGTATGTGTGTAAGAACCTGATTATAAAGTCATGTAACTGTTACAAGGGTACTGGTGTCAGAGCATGAGGTGAGAAATGGCGCAATAAAAATACAATAATACGACATATCTTTAATTGTAAAGGTTCCTGAAAACACAATGAGTGTCCCTCTGACGATTTAGAGCGTAATATTTCATACATTCGTTAAAACATTCGCGCGTGAGTTTATAAAATCTCATGACTGTACATACCTCTTATCTCTAGGCGATTTCACTTCCTGCCTCGTTGCGTCACCGTAAGCAGCAATGTGATTGGTTATTTGTGGACGTCAGAATGACGTTATTAAGTCTCATTCGTTCAGGGAGGGAAAAAAGTTTTATATATGATGTCCTGGTAAAGCAATGCTGACACCCAGTGACCAATGCTGAAAGACGTTTGTCTTGACAAACAGCTTATTCTTATTTTTGAACAAGTACAAATATAACGATCAATTTAATTATATATATATATATGTATATACATTTTTTTATATTTGTTTAAGACAAATGAGAGAATACTTCACAAATACAACAAAATGCATTTTTTTATTGTAAGTTTTTTTTTTAATGTAAGCAAAATAACGGGAAAAAAATTAATTACCTGTTTTCATCTTATAGGAAATAAAAGGCAGGTAAGTAGCGAGCATAAATATTATCATACAAAAAAAAAAAAAAAAAAAAAAGCTTTGGGGAGGGAGCTAAACAAATTTCAATTTTCAAGCATTCATAATCATAAGCTTTCATATTTTTGCTAACATTCAAGAAGCACAGAAATGTTAATTTTTAACAAAAAAAAAAAAAAAAAACTCCAAAAAAACAAATGTATTCATACTTTCATGATATACTACCATTAATACGTAAATAGTGCTTGTTGCATAGCTAATGGCATTTTATTCACATGTACCACTGATATTTTGGCATTAGTTCAGCCTTGAATAACTGCATTACATATTTGTCTAAAGCAGACAACCATATCACAATGGTTAAGTCTTGCGATGAGTGCAATATTTGGCTAGTTGGCAATGTTTAATGAACATAGTTTTCAGCTCATTGTGGTGAAATCAGGGTGAGCTGCAGTGAAAGGCACTGTTGAGAGGGTGAAGTGTCGTGCCACACATTCAGAGTCAGGTCATCTGAATTGCTGCAGCAGTGCTTTACATCAGTCTGGTAATGGCACCAGACAGGAAGTCTTCATAACTCAGCCTCACATTGCCAGTCATGCTGGTGTCTTTCTCGCGGAAGGCTTGGGTCATGCTCTGGAGCTGCGTGCACACCTGAATGAAGCGGTCCAGCTGGAGAACCCCGTTCACACCACTTTTAGAATAACGATTCACCAGTTCCTGAATAAACTGAGGACTCAGATTGTAGCCCATCTGAGATAATGCTGGAAAACAAGAACACATGGGTGAATAAAAGCATTACATTTACACTATACCAGTTAAAAATTTGGGGTCTATAAGATTTTTTTGTGCGTGTGTTTTTGAAAGAAGTCCCTTATGCTCATCAAGGCAGCATTTATTTAATAAAAAATACAGTAAAAACTGAAATATTGTTGTGCTGCTTAAAATCTTAGAGGAAACTGTGAACCATTTTGTCTTTCAGGATTCTTTGATAAATGTAAAGTTTAAAAGAATTGCATTTATTTGAAACAGAAATCTTTTGTAACCATACATTTTTGCCCTCACTTTTGATCAATTTAATATAGAAGCTTGTTTCCACCCCTAAATAAAAAATAAGAAAGGTAATTGTAACTTTTTTTCATCTCACAATTCTGGCTTTTTTCTCAGAATTGCGCGATTTAAACTTGCAAATGGGAGTTATTAAGTCAGAATTGTGTGATATAAAATTGAAATTGACTTTTTTTCTTGCAATTGCTAGTTTTTATCATGCAATTCTGATTTTATAACTCGCAGTTCTGACTTTTTTCTCACAGTTGCGTGATACAAACACAATTGTGCATTATAAAGTCAAAATTGAATGAGATAAACTCGCAATTTCATCTCATAAAGTCAGAATTGCCAAATATAAAGTCGAAATTCTGACTTCTCAAGTTATCACGCAATTCTGACTTTATAACACAATTCTGACTTTACAACTCACAATTGTGAGTTTATACCTTGAATTGTGAGATATAAACAATTCATGTTATAAAGTCAAAATTACATGATATAAACTCACAATTGTAATCTAATAAAGTCAGAATTGTGACTTTTTTTCCTCAGAGTTGTGTTTATATCTCACAATTCTGACTTTATAAGATGCAATTGTGACTATCACGCAATTTCTGACTTCGAATCTTACAATTCGGAGAAAAAAAAAGTCAGAATTGTGAGATAAAAAGTCACAATTATCTTTTTTATTTCATGGCAAAAACAAGCTTCCATAATTTAATGCATCCTTGCTCAATAAAAATATTAATTTCTTTAAAAAAAAAAAAATGAAAATAATAAAATAAAAATTTTACTGCACCAAACCTTTGAACAGTAGTGCAGTGTACATAAAACAGGGAATTTCTTACATTGCTAATCTCTTGTTTTGACACAAAAGTTTATGCTTTTTATTGAGCTAGCAACAAAAAAAAAAAAAATAGAGGAGGTTTGAAAATGAACAATGTTAGAAGGATTTTTGTCCAACAAAGCCTCCAAGGGTCACAAAATCCCAATTTTTCTCTCCACAGGCCCCATTAAACCATTCTTCTGTTGTTTTTGTATATATCATATTTTCAACACACTGTCACTCACCAGTAATCAAATGCACTTTCAGACCTATTCACATCTTTATAATGTCTCCAACTATATAGTTAGCCTGAGGAGCTGACTCGGCTAATTATAGAACAGCCTTGTTCATACAGTACAAAGTCAATAAGTATAAAAAAAAGACACTGCAAGATAACGGCTACAATTTTTCATGACGTCTCAACAATGAAATCAGCCCAACAAATAATGCTGCATTCAATCGCACAGGATTAGACGGGAACAAATGGGTTATAGCAGACCAGCTCAGCAACTGTCTTTTCCTTATAAACTTGGTTCTGTGACTGCCACATCTTGTGTGTGTGTGGTCCTGGTAAACTGCCCCCATTATAGGGACAGAATGTCCCCACAGACAAGGCAATAACAAAAAAAAATTAAAATTCTTGTTGGGATATTTTTGGTCCCCATGACGAAAAGAGCCTACAAGTTATACTTAGTGCTGTTTTTTAATAAATAAAAATGCAGAAATTAAGGGCATATTAAAGTGACACAATGTCCCCACAAAGATGGCAATATTCGAAATCCTTGTTTTTGAAAATGCAGAAAGGTGGGTAAGATTAAGGGATAGAAAATATAGACCATAGAAAATATCATTAACTAATATAAAAATCAATGTCCTCACTATTATAGTAAAACAAACGTGTGTGTGTGTGTGTATGTGGGGCTCAGGAATACCCTACGTTATAGTGACAAAATATCCCAACAAAGATGGCAAACCTTTATGTATTTAAATGTCCACAATACCAGTACTTTACTAAGTGCCAAATGTGAGTAAAATGAATTTTCACAAGTAAATAAAACTACTGGCAAATGGCTGGCAGGTTTATTAAGAACTACAACAATATGTGTGGTCTATATCAAACTGTCAGGATGACTTTCTTTTTTTTTGTAAAGAATTTTATACTTTTATTCTAAAAATGTTATTCTAATCTGTGCTGCTTAGTGACTAGTAGTGACCACAACTGTTGTCATAACAGTGTGACCGTGTCCCTTTAACTGCAAACATGTTATCTTGGGTGCTTTTTGACCTCTAATTTACTCACCCTGGTGCATCTCATTGCTGTTAATTGATCCCGATCGGTCCCGGTCAAACTGTTGGAACATTGCCCTCCACTGCTGCAGAAATACCCACAGTGCAGAGAAACCAAATACATCCACACGTCCGGATTTGGTCTTGTCAAACATATCTGGAAATGAAGACAAAGCACTGATTCCTGCTTCAATTTCCTTTGTCATCAGATGACTTCTATTTCTGTATTGTTTTTTGACATTGCAGCATTCTGAATTTAGCTATATGGTGATACAAGCATCCATTCAATCACTTAAACGCAGGAGAGTTATAGTAACAATGGCAGCACTCACTGAGCATCATAATGCAGGTTTCGTCATTGAAAGTGGAGTTGTTGGAATTCATGAGTGCTTGCTTCAGCTCTTTTGCGTTAATGAAGCCACTATGATCTGTATCCACAGAAGAAAACCACTGGTAGGCCTCAGGGTTCACGCCGGGGGGAATGTTACCTACAAAATGAAAACGGCCGACATTAGTGAGTTAGATGCAAATGAATTTCCAAAATATTCCAATATGATATAATTAAATCAGTTAAAAACATAATACTTAACAATAGTTAACCACAGGTCAAAATTATATTTAGGAATTAAACTATAACTTCAAAAAAAAAAGAAAAGGAAAAAAAAAAAAGGAAAAAGTGCAAGACACTACTGCGTTGTTCAGACAGGCAGAACACTTTTTATTTACATTTTATTCAAGTATTATTTTTGGTGTATACTCAAATCCCTTTAGTTGTTTTTAGTCTGACAAGACTGTTTTTGTCATTTGTCATACATGTTTAGCTTATGTAGTTTTTATTTATTTTAGTACATCAACTTAAAACTAAACGAAAATGAAAAACGTTGCCTTTTTATGGTTTTAGTTTTAGTTAAAGGTGCCCTAGAATTAAAAATTTAATTTATATATTGGCATAGTTAAATAACAAGAGTTCAGTAATCTCAGCGAATCTCAACATAACACCGACTGTTACGTAACAGTCGGGGTGTACGCCCCAATATTTGCATATGCCAGCCCATGTTCAATGCATTAGACAAAGGCAGGACGTCTGGATGTGCACAGCTGAATCATCAGACATCAGAACAACAGCGAAAAATGGCAGATGGAGCAATAATAACTTACATGATCCATGATAACATGATATTTTTAGTGATATTTGTAAACTGTCTTTCTAAATGTTTCGTTAGCATGTTGCTAATGTACTGTTAAATTTGGTTAAAGTTACCATCCTTTCTTACTGTATTCACTGAGACAAGAGCCAACATTTTCATTTTTAAACACTTGCAGTCTGTATAAATCATAAACACAACTTCATTCTTTATAAATCTCTCCAACAGTGTAGCATTAGCCGTTACCCACGGATCACAGCCTCAAATTCATTCAGAATCAAATGTAAACATCCAAATAAATACAATACTCACATAATCCGATGCATGCATGCAGTATGCATGACGAACACTTTGTAAAGATCCATTTTGAGGGTTATATTAGCTGTGTAAACTTTGTTTATGCACTGTTTAAGTCAAGTGCGAGCTCCGTGAGCGGGGAGCGCGAGATTTAAAGGGGCTGCAACATGAATCGGTGCATTTCTAATTATGCCCCAAAATAGGCAGTTACAAAAATGAAGAAAAAAAAAATCTATGGGGTATTTTGAGCTGAAACTTCACAGACAGACTCATTCAGGGGACACCTTAGACTTATATTACATCTTGTAAAAAAACATTCGGTGGCCCCTTTAACAATAATAATCTTTGTTTATACAGCTGGGACTGAATTACCTCATTTATATTCACATGCGCCGTCCGCTATTTACTGAATGAAGCATTTTCGGATGCAGCATATGCATAAATGTGCAAAACATTGTTCATTACTTGCAAAATTGACAGTAAGACGATGATAAGAACAAGCAGTCCTATAGGTCGGATTTGAAAAACATATTGGAAATGGGCTCAGTCCGAAAAAACCTAGGTTGTCAGTGATATGTCATCTTGATCCCAAGAGGGACAAGAATAAGTTGTGCAATTTGGTGAAGCACAGACGGTCACTGTATCCCTTGGGAGGGATAAGCACTGTTCAGAGGACAGTCTTTGAATCTGACAGCCTTTCCCACAGGACATTATAGAATACTTACCGACATAAACGCAGACGGACACATACACACGAACTCCTTCGCTCAGCATTACCACACTCATCACTCTAATTCTCCTGTGAGCACATTCTGTACCAGATCAGTACAAGCTGCTTCTGCCATCCTGCAGTGTAACAGCATCACTCATTCAGTGAGGGGCATATGACACAGCTGCAGTGCAGGAGGATCAAGGACCTTGTCTGCAGCACCTTCATAAATTCCTATCTTTCGTATTTTATTCACAGCCCTCGGCCACGGCATGCCTGATGGAACGGCAGCGACTCGCGCTGTCTTAGCTGCCAACCCTGACACTCAGACATCATCAGTCAAATCAGCCTGGAGCTGCTGCCTACCACTCCTGAGACCATGTTGAAAAATTCACCTGCTGGACCAACATCTATTATGGTGCATTTGCAGATGTATTATATAATAGTAATATATTCCAAACTACATTCATTTTTCTCCACAGTCTATTAAAATAAATTAACATGACGTGCGCTACCATTTAAAAGTTTAGGGTCGGTAAGTCTCTTGCTATGCTGTACTCACCAAGGCTGCATTTCTTTAATTAAAAAATACAGCAAAACAGTAATATTGTTAATATAATTACAATTTTAAAAAGTGTTCATTTAAAATATACAAAATAACTTTTGATATTAATATTAAAAATGTAAATAATATATTTTTTTATCTGTAATATATTTTAAAATGTAATTTATTCCTGTGATGGTAAAGCTGAATTTTCAGCATCATTCCTCCAGTCTTCAATGTCACATGATCCTTCAGAAATCATTCTAATATTCTGATTTGCAATATGGACGCAAAGAGGTTGAAACTTCCCAAAATTTCCCCAAAGTTTCCAAAAATCCTGGAAAGTTTTCGCAAATTCTTCCGCTAAAATGGATCATGGATTTTAATTACATCACTGCGGACTTCAGCTTCTCATCAAATCTTCTGTCCAATCAAATGCTCTCTAGAATCTGAAGTCCCGCCCCCTCCTTCACTATAAACAGACACTGAAGCTGCGGCTGAAATCTAAACTAGTTTCTATATGGAAACATTATAGTGCACTATATAGAAGATAGGAAATGATTCAGACAGTGTAAATAAGCTTTCCATTGTGGCAAATTAAGTTAGGGTTATTATTTTCAAGTAATATGGAGGAGAAAAGGTTAGAGATTATGAGGAAAATGGGGCTTTACGAGCTCAACGGCTCTGATTGAGCTGTGATCTTGGTAAACACTATTGGCTATTTTGAAAAAAGGTAGAGGAGCTTCTTGATATTTCCCGCCCTGTCTTCCTGTTCCATTGGAAATTACATCAACACAATGAATAAAGCTGCGTGTTCCAAGGCACTTCAGTGGAACTTAAAGTTTCCTTTTTGTAATTACTCACACACACACACACACACACACACACACAAATGCACACACATGTAATTTAGTAACATATTTATATATGCTCCTAATATGATACTCTGCCCAGCTAAAATGAAATAGAGTTACAGGTCTCTAACCTGCAGGTGCCTGCTGACTATATGGTCCACTCTGGGGTTGTCCATAACCTCCATATGGACCACCTGGAGCTTGGCCCCCACCGTACGGCGCTCCTGGTCTGGGTTGACCATAAGACCCATATGGAACCCCTCCACCATACTGTTGCCCTGGAGGGGCACCGCCATAATGTGAACCATACTGTCCGGCAGCAGGACCTCCTCCATAAGGCGCCCCTGGAGGCGGGTGGCGTTGGGGAGCGTTACCACCTGGTCCTGGATAACCCTTCGAAAAGCAAACAAGGAAAAGTTTGTATGAAACATCAACAGAGAATCAGCTGTGGTCCATAACAAAGGCAGCTATGTCACCAAAACAATAAATAAAGGATTATAATCAAAATAAAATAAATGTTTAGGTAAATATGTAGATTATGTCATCATTTGCTCACCCTCCAGTTGTTCTGTATGACTAAATTTTTTATTATTATTCTGATTTTTATCATATATAGGAACTATTTTAGGAAGAATTACATATTCAGTCACCATTCACTTTCACTGCATTTTTCTCCATACAATGAAAGTGAATGGTGACTGTCGGACACCTCTTGTGTTACGGAAGAAAACATACAAGTTTGGACCATAACATGGTACTGAGTCATACTGGTAACCTCATATTCTTTTATTGCGATTTTACACTGGTAACAATACCTGTAAAAACTACAGTATATTGGAGGATGGTGGTAAAGGGTGGCTAGACCCAAAAGTGACACATTTCTATTTTGCATCTTTGTTGTATGACATTAATTAAGAAAAATATGTAAAATACATAGTCATTTTATATAATAAGTGATATGTGATAAACGACTGACCAGCACGCGATAAACAGACACAAAAACATAATTTTAATGTATTTCACATCAGAGTAGCTACAGGCTAACTGACTAGCCTGTAAAAGGCTGTTTTTACAAAGTTTGGACGATTACGCGTTCAGAGTTATGAAAAATGTTGCCTGTACACCAACACTAAGAGTTTAGACCGTACGACAAATACTTAAGAATCATATAAACATAAAACACACATAAAAATGTAAAATGCTAAACCCGGAAGACAGACTTTACCTGTCCGTATTGATAACTCATTCCGCGGAGGATCTTTAGCAAATGGAGCGATCGGGATGTATTTAATAAGTCCCGCCTTCCGAAGCTGATTGGTTGGTTATGACGTTTGTCAAAGGCGCAGCCTCATATTTTCCATTTGATTGGTTAAAACAATGGAAAACTGCTCATTGTAGAAACTTTGAGTCACTGTTTACATGGTGTGAAATTTTGTTTTAGTAACCATATTTATGGAAGCGGGTGGATAGAGTTAATCTATTGAGCAAAGAGCGTGATTTATTTATTCCTTTATTTCTGGCAGTTTCTGTACAAACATATACAAATGGGATACAAAAAATGTTCCATTATTGGACAGAGAGAGAAATTAATATTTGATAAATATATTGTTATACTCACATGTAGATATGCTAATGCTGAATTTTAATAATTCATTTTATTAGTTAAAGTAAACTTGCTACACGATTTCTGTATAATAATAGTAATAACCATCATTATTATCCTTATATATTTTTTTTCTTTTCTCAGTATTTTCCCTTCTATGCTTGTTCAAATGCTATTTCAATTGTTTAGTTGTTCTAATCTAAACTATTTTCAATGTCGTTTTAATGGTGATGCAAAAAGTACATTCGCCATGCTAATAAATCTATTTGAATTGAACTGAGAGAAAGAGAGAGAACTTTTGTGACAACAGTCAAACTATGTGGGGTTAATATTGTCATAGTGGAACCTGCCATTAAAGGGATAGTTCACTCAAAATTAAAAATTCTGTCATCATTTTCTCATCCTCAGGTTATTCCAAACCTGTATACATTTCGTTGTACTGCTAAATGCAAAGGAAGATATTTTGAAGAAAGTTTGTAACCAGGCCGCTTTGGGCCACCATTGACTTCCATAGTAGGAAAAAATATACTATGGTAGTCAATGGTGGCCCAAAGCAGCCGGGTTACAAACTTTCTTCAAAATATCTTCCCTTGTTTTTCAACAGAACAAAGAAATTTATACCGGTTTGGAACAATCTACGGGTGAGTAAATGATGACAGAAATTTAATTTTAGGGTGAACTATCCCTTTAAAAGGGGAATTAATATGCAAAAATCACTTTTGTTTTTGAACATATTTATGTGTACAGAGTGTGTGTACACAACTGTCTCAAATGAGCTGTTCAGGAATGTATACTCCTATTTGACGTCACATGTTGAAACAGGCCCTGCCCACAACTGGCGATGGAATCTGCTTGAAAATCCTTGCAATGTTTCAAAACTTTATTCATCAACTGGATAATATTTGGTTGTGGGAAATTCGCCTCGTAACATGAGAACACTTAACATAAAATAAGACTAAATAAAAAAATTAAAAATCGTTTTGGTTTGTCTTTTTATTGCAGAAGACATAGAAATATACAGAGGATTTAAAGGGATAGTTCACCCAAAAATGAAAATTCTGCAATCATTTACTCACCCTTAAGTAGTTCCAAACCTGTATAAATTTCTTCATTCTGTTGAACACAAAGGAAGATATTTTAAAGAATGTGGGAAACTGAACAGTTCTGGGGTAGCATTCACTTCCATATTATTATTATTTTTTTTCTACTATGGAAGTCAATAGTGCGCCAAAGCAGCCTGGAAACAAATTTTCTTCAAAATATCTTCCTTTGTGTTCAACAGAACAAAGAAATTTATACAGGTTCGGAACAACTTTAGGGTGAGTAAACAATGACAGGTTTTTCTTTTTTGGGTGAACTATCCCTTTTAACAGTGTACTCACTGTTAGTCATAGCAGCATCAAATTAAATAAACCAAATAAATTATCCATAGAATAACATTAAATGGATGAACATGTGTTCTATACTGTTGGTCTTTTTTCTATTTCTTACAATTTTAGAAAAGTAATATAATGCATCAGTGCAGTTAATGTAATGGTATGTAAAATTATCTAAAATCTTGACACCATTAATTGTTCTGAGTATATATGGATAATTTCTTTTGTCCATTACAGTTAAATAACTGTCAGCAATACAATATATATATATATATATATATATATATATATATATATATATATATATATATATATATATATATATATATATATATAGTAGCCTAATTAAGTACTCATACACTCTCCAAATTAAGAGTCATAACTGATTTAACTAGTCAAACTACCATGATATGGGCACCATGAAAGTTGTAGGCTATTTAGTAATGTTTTACTTTGAAGCATGTGCAGCTACAATAAAGGGTGTTGTTGAATTGGGATATTTGAAAGTATGATTTCTACTTAAACACAGAGAATGTAGGTTATAGCAAGTATGTTTTTGAGCAATTCATGAAGGTACTAATGTAGCCTATAATGTAAAGACTTCCCAATGTGCCTGGCTTTTACGAGTGTCTGAGTTTAAGTGTGCTATAATGCCAATGTTTTGTAGACGATCTCAGACTTAAATTTGCTGTATTAGGCCAGGGAGAGAATGCTTGTGGTCAACTCCCACCACGTTGTTCCGTAAAGGGGTTATATTTTCTGTACACTAGGGGGCAGTGTGTTCCTCTAGTGAATGAGACTCAAGAATACCATCCTAATAACTGGTCTCTGAATCATTACATACAAAAAGGACACTCAGAATTAGTTATAGATAAGGAAAAAGTCATTAAACTGTTTTAAATACACCTTTGGTGTATTGGCGTGATTGGATTATCTACAATATTAGCCAATTTCTTATACTGTTTATTATGCTTGTTTGTTCCAGAATCATAATTAGGTTGGCTCTGACTCCTTTTCCTCTGCTGCGGCCTTTGCTTTTTCCAAGTTGCTGAGGTTCTGGGTGGATGAAGCTGTTGGATCCACCCGTCTGTAGTTGGAGTCTGTAATCCGGTCTCTCCGTTTGCGAAGGAATTTGCGAACTTTTTTGTTAATCAGGTAGAATATCTCACAGATACACATGAAGATGCAAACAGAAGAGGAGACCACCATAAAGAGGGTGAAGATTTTCTTCTCTGTAGGACGGGAGATGTAGCAGTCAACTGTATTTGGACAAGGTTCTTCTGTGCATTTGGTAACATTTGGCATGTCGAAATGATAAAGAAAGTACAAAATATAGAGGAATCCTGCATCGAAGCCAGCTTTGAACACCAGGCTGAGTATGTAGGTGTACCACAGGCCTCCACGCTTCTTCCCTGGGTTGACGTACAGATGATCACCCTTGTGAAGAGTGATGTACTTCTCATCCTTCATTTCACGATACTTGACGTGAGCCACCACCATAAGAGATGGGCAAGTGACAAAAATGATCTGGAGAGCCCATAGACGGACGTGGGAGATGGGGAAAAATTTGTCGTAGCAGACGTTAGCACAGCCCGGCTGGGCGGTGTTGCAGATGAAGTCTTTCTGTTCATCATTCCACACCTGTTGAACAGCCACCACAAACACCAGGATTCGGAAGATGAACACCACAGATAGCCAGACGCGGCCAAACGCAGTGGAGTATTGGCTGACCCCGCCGAGCAGGACTTCCAGGGACATCCAGTTCATGTTTGCCACCACAAACAGCAGGAGTTACTCATACCAGGATATTGGTCCTACAAAAAATAATATCAGTGCATCAATAACCTGAGACAAGGTTGACTGATTTAAAGGTGCCCTAGAACTTTTTTTTAAAAGATGTAATATAAGTCTAAGGTGTCCCCTGAATGTGTCTGTGAAGTTTCAGCTCAAAATACCCTATAGATTTTATTAATTCATTTTTTTAACTGCCTATTTTGGGGCATAATTAGAAATGAGCCGATTCAGGGTGTGTGGCCCTTTAAATCTGGTGCTCCACGCCCCAAGAGCTCGCGCTTGCCTAAAACAACATAAAAAAAAGTTCAAACAGCTAATATTACCCTCAAAATGGATCTTTACAAAGTGTTCATCATGCAGCATGTCTAATCGCGTAAATACAGTGTTTATTTTGATGTTTACATTGATTCTGAATGAGTTTGAGGCTGTGCTCCGTGGCTAATGGCTAATGCTACACTGTTGGAGAGATTTATAAAGAATGAAGTTGTGTTTATGAATTATACAGACTGCAAGTGTTTAAAAATGAAAATAGCGCCGGCTCTTGTCTCCGTGAATACAGTAAAAAATGATGGTAACTTTAACCACATTTAACAGTACATTAGCAACATGCTAACGAAACATTTAGAAAGACAATTCACAAATATCACTAAAAATATCATGATATCATGAATCATGTCAGTTATTATTGCTCCATCTGCCATTTTTTGCTATTGTTCTTGCTTGCTTACCTAGTCTGATGATTCAGCTGTGCACAGATCCAGACGTTCTGCCCTTGTCTAATGCTTTGAACATGAGCTGGCATATGCAAATATTGGGGGCGTACATATTAATGATCCCGACTGTTACGTAACAGTCAGTGTTATGTTGAGATTCGCCTGTTCTTCGGAGGTCTTTTAAACAAATGAGATTTATATAAGAAGGAGGAAACAATGGAGTTTGAGACTCACTGTATGTCATTTCCATGTACTGAACTCTTGTTATGCTGAGGTAAATTCAATTTTTGAATCTAGGGCACCTTTAATGCTGTGTATAAAATACAATTTAATGAAAGTTAATTTGATGATGCAAAGTTGCCTAAGTTAAATGAATGCTTGTTTTACACAATACATTTCGGAGAGGCTAGCAATAGCGAGCTAGTTTTGAAAGAATAAGATGACACACATGAAAGAGTACAGCAAGGAGCAAACAAAAGCGTCATGAGAGTCGCCGTTAAACTACCTCATGTCTCAAAGCACATAACATTACAAAGATAATGAGCATAAACATCTTAAAGGTGGCCTGTACCACCTGACTGCTGCAGATTCATTTCAGCGTTGATAGTGTTGCCATTGAAACGCATAAATTCTGGTCACAAACCACTCTGAGTATAACGTCACGGGTTTCCATCTCTCCCAAATTATGGTAGTTATGGTGTGAATGGGTTATAGGTAGGTTATTTATATGAATTCATATGAATTTGGCAACTTGTAAAATATGTACGATTGAACAAAAAACGTACTAGTTCATACAAGTGAGGATGTACGAATTCGTACAAATTAGCCACCTCATAAAATATATTTCCATGAGATTGGGTTGGAAAATACATACATTGACAAGCAGGTATGACATCGTATCGGACCGAATGCAATGATTGGATGAACATTTTATGGTCCTACGCTTTCCACAGACCATATACATAGAAATACATTTAGACCACTTAACTTAGTGATTGCTAGCAAAAAAATATATAAATACATTTTTTTTTTATTATTATTTTTCTGCCTTTAACATTCATAAAAAAAAATTAAAAAAAATTATATATATATATATATATATATATATATATATATATATATATATATATATATATGTATTGACCAATGCCAGTAATCTCAAAATGGCTAAATACTTAAAAAAAAAATGAATCAGCCTTGGTGATATATCGCTCAGTCACTAATCCATTTAGTGTCTTTTTTTTTTTTCCTTTTGCTTACAGTTTGTACAGTATATGTATCTAATATACTTCATTTTGCTCATTTATAATAATAAGAACATGAGCTATAACCTAAATATTATAAGCAACATTGTTGTTCAGCTTTTTGAGGATTAACTTGAAGGAGCTGTAAATTAGGCAGCTAATATTTAAAGCTATTATTCTCCAACAGCCAATATCAAGCTGTTTTTCAGCATTTACCATTTAATGTGTCCTTGTTCGTTTGTGTGTTGAAAACACTGTCTAATTGTTTAGACATTAAAACAGTTGTCATCGTTTGGATACTTTGCTGTTCACTTGATGCATATTATTATTTCAGGAAACTCCACAGCACGAGTCTTACAATTTAGCAGATATTCCTGTCTAGCGACTAACAAAATGCACTTTAGTTTAACTTAAAGTTGAACTTACTAAAACAAATAAGCAAGCCATCAGTTTGTTTAAACAATTAGTTTGAGCAGATATAAATTGTATATATACTTACCTTTTAGTGGCCCGAAGTTACTGTATGCGGTGTTTGTACTTCACCGGAATCAAAAGTAAAAGTTCTGTTGACAATGTAGACAGACTTGATTTTGGCTGTGCCCAATAATATCTATGACTGGCTGTACACTCACCTGAGTTCACTTCAAATGAAACCCAATGAAACATCATTGAGCCAATTTCACTCTACACTGAAGGATTTGCTATTGTAAATTTGTTAAACACCAGGGGCATTTAATAAAGTTTCTCAGTCCGGTTTAACAGCTAGTCATAGTTGTTTAAAACTAAACAAACTTTAAAGCAGTACTTTGGATGGCAAATCTTTACTTTACTTATAGGCGTGTGTGGGTGTGTGTGTGTGTGTGTGTGTTTACTCACTACTGTATAAAGAGTGCTTCTTTGCACTGTTCTAGTATAAAAACGTATAGTCATATATTGCTGTGATAAATAAGCTCATAAAGCTAGACTACATTTTTCAGTATATTTTATAGGATATTTGAAATGCCACATTTATGGTGTATCTTGAATAAATTGGTTATTCTTGCTTTATATTGTCACACATAAAATACCCATGGTGTAAAAAGCACAGCAGAATTATATAGTACAAAATCAACACTAAACTTTCAAACTGAAAGTGTTTGATTAGCTTGTGGTTTTATCTAGAAACCTAAAAGCAACATTCCATCTAAGGGTGGATCGGATCACTTTGTTTGTTGTGTTTTTGTGCAACAAGATATGATGCTCAATGGCCTGGTTTCACAGACAGGCTTAGATTAAGCCAGCATAGGGCCTTAGTTCAGGACATTTAAGTAGCTTTTATAAATGTGAATTAAAAAAAAATAAAAATATTACTAGTGTTTATCTTGAGACAAAACAATGGCACTGACATATTTTAAGATATGTCAGTGCAAGTTGCTTTCAGTTACACTGTAAAAAATTCAGAGTAGGATTTACTTGAAAAAAGCATGGACATTTCTTTCACTCGGAAAAGGCTAGTACATTTACAAATTTATGCCATTTCTTTTACTTAAGAGTCCTAGTTATCTTTCTTAGTTATCCTGAGTAACCTTTACTTCAAATATTATTTAAACATTACTTAATATAATTTGTGATCTATTACTACTGATGTTTTCAGTAAAAAACAACACTAACAGACATTTCCTTGAGTACTTTTATTTGAATTAAACTCTTCAAAAAACAGATGAAACAAAGGCAATGAAAAAAACAAATGGACAAAAATTAATGGACACATTCATTAAGATTAACTGCTGTTGGCCAAAAACATGGCCAAAGTAGTTCAGCATCTTTATCCTATCACAGATGTTTCAATGTTTTTAACAGAACACAACAAATTAACATGAGATGCTTAACTGTGATCTTACATACAACACTGTGATAAAACAAATACACCTCTGCTTCTGTTTTCTTTAGCAGCACTGCATTACTTATACATTACACTGCATTATAATGTTTCTGTGAAACAGTACAGTACAGTACAAACTTAATTTACAATAACAAAGGGTTAGTTCACCCAAAAATGAAAAGTCTTAATTACTCACCCTCATGTTGTTCCACACCCGTAAGACCTTTGTTCATCTTCAGAACACAAATTAAGATATTTTTGATGAAATCCAAGGGTTTCTGAACCACACATTGGCAGCAACATCATTGCACGTTTTGAGGTCTGGAAAAAAATAGTCAACATGATTACAGTGGTTCAACCTTCATGTTATGAAGTGACAAGAATACTTTTTGTACACAAAAAACAAAACAAAAATAAAGACTTTAAATCATAGGTAGTGACAATGCAGGCTTCCATGTTTACGCCCATATGCTGACTCAGTATCAGCCGAAGCTGAACACGTGATCAGCACAACACATGGGTGTGATGCTGACGCAGGAGGCGGCCAATAAAAAGAGCTGGCGTTCAGATGTAAACATGGAAGCCTGCACTGAGTTCACTACATATGACAACGGTTCAAATTGTTGAATTGTTGAAAGAATACCTGTCTCTTCATAATATAACGTTTGACCCACTGTAGTCACAATGACTATTTTAACTATCTATTTACTATTTTTCAAGACCTCAAAAGGTCACATGACATTACTGCCTATGTGTGGTAATTTCAATGTTCTCTTTATGTTATAAGTGCCGCACACAGAGATCTGTTCTCATCATCGTTAAATCTGTTATTACATGAAGAAAGAGGGAAAGAGGGACTATGACAGACTAAATCCTGAAGAACTGTATATGCAAGTCGATTAGAAAATACCTGCAAAGCTACAGTACTGTAAAAGGTTTTAGGCACTTAAAAGGTAAAGTGAGGATGCCTTTAAAATGCTTTCATAAATTGATTTTCATTTACCTTCTATTGATTAAATCAATGTTTGGTGTGATCAGCCTTTGCACTTAAAACAGTTTTTGGTTTAGTACATTTGATATTGTTTTTCATGTAGCTTTACATGTTTTTTTGTTTGTTTGTTTTTTAACATTTTGCAGAGTTTTTCTTCATTTATGCATTTGTTCTCTGTTTAATTTCATTCTTCATGTTATAATAGACAGACTCAATGATGCTGAGACCAGATCTTCTGTGGAGCACCAACTGTTGTCAGACTCCCTGTGCATACAAAAATAATAGCAAAATTAATGTTTAGGAATATGAACTGATATTTCATGACAAACTACAGAACAAAGATATAAAAAAGTAAAAAACATTTTTAGTGATGAAAATACTAATGTGCCTTAGACTTACTGTATGCAGTACTGTACATATGCTAAGACAAAACGAAATTTGAATTAATCTATTAATGTACCTGGTAGGCTTCAATGAGTTCCTCAGATGATTCTCCCAGCGAATAGCAGCATCTCACTTATCTTCAATTTGCTGTTAAAAGCAGAAGTAAAAAATTGCAGCGAACATTAACAGTGTACACTTCCATCTAAATGCAACTATATACATGTCCTGGTAGAGTGAATACTGCAAGCTTAATCAGTGTTGCATAGGCTGTAAGAAGTATCGCCCACTTATCTTGCATGAGCTTGAAAGGTGAGTGCAATCTGTGGAACATATGTTAGTAATGTTAATGTCAGAAATAGATTTTTTTTCTCTTTATCTTATTGAACAGTTAATTTATTTTTGGAACAACTGCATTCAAGTAGCCTATCAACAATACATTTTCTATCATCTGGTAGAGTTAAAGGGTTCACCCAAAAATGAAAATTCTTTCATCATTTACTCACCCGCAAGATGTTCCAAACCTGTATGAATTTCTTTCTTCTGCTGAACACATAAAAAGATATTTAAAAAAAATTTTGATAACCAAACAGTTGATGGACCCCATTGACTTCTGTAGTATTTTTATTTATTTTTTTCAATGGGGTCCATCAACTGTTTGGTTAAAGTTACCCATATTATTCAAAATATTTTCTTTTGTGTTCAGCAGAAGAAAGAATTTTATGCAGGTTTGGAACAACTTGAGGGTGAGTATGACTCCTTATTTTTGGGTGAACTATCACTTTAAGGCTGCCTGAACACATACACTAGAAAATTAATCACTATTGTACCTTCAATAGGATATATAATCTCTGTTTTACTTGATTAATATGCATCAAATGCTTATCGATTTTATAAATAAGACAACGCAGTGTAACGTAAATTGATGTGGATTAATGGAGTATTAGTGGTTTCCTCAGTCAGGTTTAAAGTTAATGGCCCACCAATCTCAGGGCTCGGGTATAGAGGGTATGCAACAACGTCACTTTCCCACCGAAAACGCACTCCCTCAGCTGGACTGAGTGGCAAAAGAACCTGCTGCAAGACTGGATTTAATAGAGGAAACTGGGAAAACGCGAGTAAAACTAACGAATTACACTAAAGATTGGACTCGAAAGTGTTCCTTAAAACCTGTCAAATAAACCTAATCCATGGAAATTGACATGCAGCCAGGAATCGTGTTTCCTGACATTTATATGTGCCTGATTTGACGGCGGAGAAATTACATAAAGCAAATCTGGCTGTAAATATTTTATATAACTCCAATATCGGTAGGTCTAAATCCGCGTAATCACTTATATCAATGTTATATAGTCATATTGTCCAGCCTTAAAACATGTATAGTTTTATAGTATTTTTTGTCAGTGTTGTTTATTTAAAAACACCAAATTATGCAGAATATAAGATGGCAAATATTTAATTGATGAGTTATCAACATAATATATAACAATACAATGTACGATTTTACCTCAAAATCCAACAATTTGACACAAAATGATAACTGCAAATCCATGTTTCTCTGCTGGAGTCCAGTTGTTTCTGTGAATTTCAGTGATCCATTTGCTTATTTTTCTGTTGCTTTCTGCAGTTTTTAAATATATACCTCAGGTTTTGTGTCAAAGCTATTTGTACAGTCAATCAAAAAGCTCTTTCCCGTTTTGGAAGTGTTTTGTGCGTTTTTCGCGACATTCACGCTGAAAACAAACGTTGCCGCTCAGTCTTTTGCCACTCAGTGGACGTGACCGCAGTCATAACGGTCGACGGTGACGTCACGTGCATACCCTCTATAATCACGGGTTCGTAAATGTGACTTCCGATGCTGTACGTTACAGGTCCAATTTCTAATTAGAAAACTTGTATTATAATTCAGATAGCACGAGGGCACAATTATTTATTCACACAGATGAACAGACACCCTTCTATTGGCATTTGTCGCGACGCATCGCAAAGTTCATTTTAAACTTCACTGTACATTAAACTTCTCCGTAGATTAACGTTACATGTAAAATACAAGTCAGTTGTTTTCGACACAGATGCCGTTTGCTAATAACGGATGTTTGTGCTAATCGGTTCTTTAGCAAACTCAATGCATTTATTCTTTAACCACCCGAACTGTAGACAGCTTAATTGCTCTATACTTCTCTGGAAACATAATTAAATAAACAAATATTTTATAACTTACCGTGTTAAAATCACGGTAAGTTATAAAATATAACTTACCGTGCCACTTCAGGACCAGGGCGCATGCGCTTAGATTGCCTGGCTTCGTGGAGTAAAGGTGCGTTCACACGGCCTTGTACGTTAATTCCTGTAGTTACGAGATTCTAGCTTGTAAAAAGCGTTTACGTCCTCGTAGAGCTGGCAATTACAGCTTGTAAGCTGGGAGTTTTGAGAGCTCCTCTCAAGATTCCGGTAAATACGAGGTGACGTGAACGCAGCATAAATTTCACTTGCGTTTGTCATTTTTTTTTTTTTTTTTTTGCATTAATTCATTAGATGACAAGATACTAAGTAAGTGTTACTTGGGGATTTCCATTTGAATATACTTATTTATTTAAGACCAATAAAATAAAACGAGACCTCAAGTAGTTTATTGAATTAAACATGACATTCTGAAGTAAAAAGACAATAAGATTTGTTTGTAAAATATACTTAAATTATGCTATCTTTATTTACAAGTTCAAAAAAATCATTTTTTACAGTGTAGAACTAAGTCTAGCTTAAGTCTTATCTGTGAAACTAGATGAATAGCATACAGCTGGACAAGATTAAGTGCAGATATACAGGTAGACAGAAGATGGGAGCAGGAAAAAGACTTCTGTATCTACTTCAAAGACTGACAATGGACTTGAGGACAAAGTAGCTGAGGGTGTAGTGGGCTGAACCGCCATTTCCTCCTATAGGCAGGTTCTGTTACAGCCTATCTGTGGGTGAATATGCACGAATATTTGTTTCTGCAAGGCTCTCCGAGAGTAATTGGAAACAACTTTCACCTCCATGCTGTCAAAAGGAGTTTGTTTTCAAATATAATGCCTTGGGCTGTCAGCTTGTATTATGCCGTACCCATCTTTGAGAGTTTGCATGCAGATATACAGTATTGCAAGTTTGTTTGCCTATAATACATAACAGCTTATGCAGAACATGTTTCTGGAAGTCCTCACTGATTTGGCATGTTTCTACTGTGTGTAATTTCAAACAAGCCTGGCCTGATCTCCTCCAGCCTTCTTCCTGCCACAAATTTGGCCACAACAGTTGCATTCAAATCGATATCCTTGCACGATTTTTTTTTTTTTTTTTTGCCAGGCGGCAGGATAGTCCCAAGACCTATAAAATGTGAAGTATTTTAGATTAAACTTCTAACATTTTGAATATAGAGCAGGATTTGCCATGACTTTTTCATAACCCAGGTATAAACATTGTTAGCAAGTGCCCCTATTGCTTGTTTCTCACAGTGATACATAAAACATGGTATTACAAAAGCTGTACAACACTTTGTCCTACTTTGCCCTCGCTTTCTGTAAACCTGTCAGTCATTCTCTCTGCTTGACAGAAATCTTAACAGGCGAATCTCACGAAAACATGTCCTCCAGGTCGTATTTCACCCCAGAGTTAAAAGGAAGAAAAAACATTTTTTAAATGATAATTAAGCACATTCCCTAACCACCAATTCCCATTACTAAATATGTTTAGGCATTTAAGTAATCTTTTTTATTGCTAATTCCTGTTATGTTCCCATTCCCATTATTCTCAGTAGTGATGCTCGTTAGATTCAGAAAGCAGTTAAAAAAGCATTACATACACTGTTCAAAAGTTTGGGGATTTATGTTTTCAAAAGAACGTCTCTTATGTTTGCCAAAGCTGCATTATTTTGATTTAAAATACAGTAAAAAACGGTAATATTGTGACATATTATTTCATGTTTTAGAAAGATTTTATGCTAAAGATTAAAGCAGCGGCTGCTGAAAAATCAGTGTCATATGGTCCTTCAGAAATCACTCTAATATGCTGATTTGGTGATCGAGAAACATTTCTTATTATTATCAATGTTGGAAACAGGATTCTCTGATGAATAGAAAATTGTGAAACATTCAAAAGAGTCCGCACATGAGTAAAGTTTTGTTTTTTTTGGTCTCACATCTGATGTTTTTTCATCTTTGGTGTGTGGGGACTCTTTTGAAATGATTCACTTTTTGGATATTTTTGTCTACGCACCTCATTTGGACTTGTTTGAAGGCGCAATGAGTTCCTGACTACTCTTCAATGAATAGAAAATTCAAATGAACAATCATTTGTAACAATGTAAAAGACTTAACTGTCATTTGATCAATTTAATGCATCCTTGCTGAATAAAAGTACTTATTCTGAAAGCATTGAATGGGATCCCATAATAATTTAATAAAGCTTTACAGTAGTAACAAAAAATATGATATTTTATTATATGATATGATTAATAACAAATTTTTAAATATGATAGTTTCATGATAAATATAAGCAATATCTCTAAGGTCGACACCCAACTTGATATATATTTATCATCTGAATTTAACCATGTCATGTCAACAAATGGAAAAGTCAGCCAGCTGTTTATTATCATGTGAATTATTGTGCCTTTAGTTTCGTCCCAACAGCAGGGGCACCTTTTACCCAAAATAACATACTACATATTCTTCCATTATTGAAAAACTGTTTAATTAGGCTACCTTGAACCAAACTGAAGATCATTAACAAGTCTTTTGTTTCAAAATATCTTCAATAATTTTAGCGATTCTCATTTGCTACTTAAATCTACATTTTAAAAAAAAATAGATAAATTGCTTAATAAATAGCTTAAATTAGCGCAATTTTGTACTGTGACCTGCTATCGCATCAAAGATCAGCCAAAATTCCATGTGCATCATCAAAAGCGGTTGTTAAGAACTGAATTTTTGTGCCATCTAGTGCTTTAAAAGAGAATAAAGCCTGATTTATACTTCTGCGTTGTGTACGCCATAGCTACGGTGTAGGCTGTGTGTAGCACGCGTAGCCTACGACATAGCCTGATGTGCACCTCTTCAAAAGGATGATTTACACCAAAGACTATAGAATAACACAAGACATGTCACTCGTATTGTTTTGAATGGGGGAAAGTGTAACGCGCAATATGGCAGAATAAGTCCCGCCTTCTAAATAATCGCCAACTGGTAAAGTCATCGCGTCACTTCAGAGGCCGTTAGAATACGGCTCTGGTTAGAATCACCGGTTTCTATAGAAACAGTCAGACACGCGCCTCCGAAGAGACATTTAGGTCTGCGCATGCGCATTAGCTTGATCCAGCCTGAAAAATACAGTTTTTTTGTCATGATTCGAGCGTTTAGAAACTAAATTTTAGCCGGTTGTTGTTAGATTTCATTGGTGATTTCAAATATCGTAAGGTTGGTGAACAGTTTTGGAGAATTTGATGTTTCCCCATTCAAAGAGATTGCATGATGCCCAGGATGCCCGAGAGGCGTTTCAAAGATGGCTGCCGAGTGAAATGACTTGTCTTAAAGGGACTTTGTTTATACCTCAGTGTCAAATCTACGCCGGAGCCTCTGCATCGTAGGCTATGCACGTCTGTTATTCATTTATACTTCTGCGTCGTTGTCCACGTCGATGTACATGCAGACCACTAGGAGGCAGTATACGCGGTCATGTTGAGTATCAAAACAAAAGCCGAAGAGGAAGCAGCTCGTCACGTACGTTATCAGATAAACTTGCAAACAGAAACGGCATAGAAGCGGAAAATAGGTAACGACTTTTGTTGCAGTTTGACTGTATGTGTCATCTGAAACAGAGTGTTTTTTCATTCATATGGAAGTTGAAAGTGTTCACTATTCTATTGCTCCGCGCCAGTTTTTTGACCCCAGGGAGGGGTTCTAGCAGACCAATCAGAGCGCTTGTGGTCCGTGTAGAATTGACGCGTTGTTACATGTTTGAAGAGGTGCACGTCAGGCTACGTCGTACACTTGACGCAGAAGTGTAAATCAGCCTAAAAATGTAACAACACGTCAATTCTACGTGGACCACAAGCACCAGGGTCGCAGGAGACATTTTCAAAGTGGGGGGGACCAAACTGCGTTCCGGGGTGGGAGGGTGGGTGACTTTCACTTTCGTGATCAAAGTGCACTCCACTGATAAGCATTGTAAATGCAGTATTACAGTCTACACATAGCCTACCAATTAAACGCGCAGGTCTCGTCTCGTGCGTCCTCCCCACTGCGTCGCTGGTCAAGGCAATAATCACTTTCGTTTTGCTTTCAGATCTCTTTTATAGATGCCATCAATGCTTTTACCCTTCTAGATGTAATTATCGAAATCAAAACAATCCATAAACTATATCCTCACGAAAACTTCAGTCAAGCCAGCTCACGCGTCAACCTGAGAGATCAGCCTCCTTACCTTAAAGTGTCAAATTTCTTGGTTTCTGAATGGAGGGTTTGGCTTGCGGGGGTCCTGACCCCCCTGTCTCCCGTGTCAATGGCGCGCCTGGCAAGCACTGTGATTGGTCAGCTAGAACCCTTCCCTCAGGTCAAAAAACTGGCATGGAGCAAGTGGAGAAAAGCGAGCGTTTTCAACTTCCATATGAAAACTCACCCACGCCGTCTAACTGAAACAGAATTCGTTGCCTATTTGCTGCCATCACTGCTGAAGCTTCTCTGAAAATGTACATGACAAGCTGCTTCTTCTTCGGCTTTTGCTTTGATACTCAACATGACCGCAGACACTGCCTACTATTGGTACGCATGCATGTCAGTGCAGACAATGACGCAGAAGTATAAATAAAAACGCATAGCCTATGGCACAGAGGCTCCGGCATAGGTCAAATAAAGTCAAATGCACCTTTTACCCCAGTGTGCCTTTAGCCCTGTTATACCCTACTACACAATAATGCCACAATAAAATCAATTCTAAAGGGATCTAAAACCAGATTTTTTTTTTTTTCTTCTGATACTTTGGTAAAACATACAGTAATCTGAAAATGTTGTTGATTGGTTTCATGAGATTCTCATGAGAAGGGCACACCACTATAGAGTCTATCATCATCATGGAGATCATGGTACTGGTTGAATGAGGAATGAGAGAAAGATGGAAACAGTGGCCACAGAACAAAAAGAGTCTTTGATCATTTCACTAAGGCACCACTAGAGAGGGCTGAAGCTCCACTATCCTCCATCAACATTTTCTAGGATGCCAGCAGGTTATTGCTGAAGCTTTGGAAAAAAGCTTTACAACTCAGCCCATGCTGAGAGGAGAAGCAACACAGCTGCAGAGTAATTCTATATTTGTGACTCTGTTTTTAATTAAATTGTCAACTAGACGTAAATATTAATAATCCAAACCCCGTCGTCTGAAATAAACCTAAACTATTACCTGTTCGGCTTTATCTTCCCAGTGTTTCATTAGCACTATGTGACTTGAAGCCTTTACTTCCTGCCCACATGTTGTACTTATAAGAAGCTTTGGGTAAGAATTGAAAGTAGCTTCAAGGAACATGAATGTAAACATGAATTGCAGTACAAGATCTCTGGAGAGGCAGCACAATGCAGGCCATGGTCACCTTTCAAAAACTGTCTATATACCGAATCCTCCATCCCTGACTGCATAACGAAGGAGATTTACCAGAGGTCGCCGAGACAAAATGTAGCTGTGGGAGAAAGAGTTAAGACCTTGAGACTAGGATGAACAAGAATAAGGACTAGATATAAAGGGAGACCTGGCAAACAGGCTGTGAGAGAGAGACAGTGACTTAGCAGTCAAGACCTGTGCTCTTCTGAACCGGGGGAAGGATGGGGTTGTATCGAGGGGGTGAGGAAAGGAGAGCTGTCACGAAGCGTCTCAGCCAGACTTTGGGTGAATGTAGATGTGTCCTGCTCAAGCAGAGCTTCCGCTTGTCATACCTGGCAACTCAAATGCCAGCTGGAACACAGAGCTGTTCTTGAACCGCTATGACAAAGGGGTAATGTCTCTGCAGGCCTGTGTTATGACAGATCTGTGGCTCACTTTTGCAGGAGGCATGGACTGTGAGAGTGTGTTTTGCTCTAGCCTTCAGGACATCACCTAGACAGAACAGTGTTTGGACTCGACTCCAGTTACTGGAGTTTTTGTTTTTACTCTGAGAGAGTTTTGGTAGTTGAAGCTGAAGCACCATTTTTTGATTCTGCTGTTTTCAGTATCTTGAACATCTTTTAACAGTGCTTGCAATGAGTCCCTGTATTGATATTCCTCAGATATTTTGGTTACGGTTTGTTCTGAACCTCTAAACCCAAGTATTACACTTCAGCCCAAAGCGCTCAATGTGCAGACTCTGTTAGATAACTTTTATTTTTATTTGGTTGATTTAAAGTTTGATAGTCTCTCATTGACTGACATAGATTTTTTTTGTTAGATTCAGCATTCATTTAGAACTTTAGCTCTGTTTTGCTGTTGCCTCACTCTTTTACAGTACCTTTATATCTCATAATTATGCCTTAATATATCACAATTTTGACTTTTTATTTCATAATCAGTACCATGTCATAATTTTGACTTGTTTTTTGAGAAAAGTCAAAATTATGACATAACTCACAATTATGAGTTACAGAGATTAACAAAAAGTGAAAATTATGAGATAAAAAGCTCATAATTTTGACAAAAAGTAAACTTAAATCTTATAAGTTTGACTTTATATCTCATAATTATGCTTTAATACATCATAATTTATACTATGATTATCTCATAATGTTGACGTCATAATTGAGAGAAAAAAAGTAAATTATGAAATACCAACCAAGTTATGAAATAAGAAGTCCAAATTGGGTGACATAATTATGACATTATTAAACTTAAATTTCAACTTAACATTCAACTTAACAACTTAAATTTCATGATTTTGTCTTTATATCTCATGAAAATGTATATCATAATTTTGTCATTTTTTTACTTTCTATGTCATACTTAAATCTCTTAAAAATTAGAGGTGCCCTAGAATCAGAATTTGAATTTACCTCGGCATAGTTGAATAACAAGAGTTCAGTACATGGAAAAGACATACAGTGAGTCTCAAACTCCATTGTTTCCTCCTTCTTATGTAAATCTCATTTGTTTAAAAGACTTCCGGAAAACACTCGGATCTCAACATAACGCCGACTGTTACGTAACAGTCGGGATCATTAATATGTATGACCCCAATATTTGCATAATGCCAGCCCATTCGACGCATTCGACAAGGAAGGGCAGTATTAACGGCTGGATCTGTGCACAGACAAGGTAAGCAAGCAAGAACAACAGTGAAAAATGGCAGATGGAGCAATAATAACTGACATGATCCATGATTACATGATATTTTTAATGATATTTGTAAATTGTCTTTCTAAATGTTTCATTAGCATGTTGCTAATATACTGTTAAATGTGGTTAAAGTTACCATTGTTTATTATTACTGTATTCACAGAGACGAGTCGTCACTATTTTCATTTTTAAACACTTGCAGTCTGTATAATTCATAAACAACTTCATTCTTTATAAATCTCTCCAACAGTGTGTAATGTTAGCTTTAGCCACAGAGCATAGCCTCAAACTCATTCAGAATCAAACGTAACCATCTAAATAAATACTTTACACACATAATTCGAAGCATGCATACAGCATGCATGACGGACATCTTGTAAAGATCCATTTAAGGGTTATATTAGCTGTGTGAACTGTGTTTATGCAATGTATATATAGTCGAGAGCTCGTGTGGCAGAGGAAGCGCATCTGTTAAAGGGGCCGTGCTGAAAAAATCATTGCATAGTTAATGAGGCCCCAAAATAGGCAGTTAAAAAAATTTATTAAAAAAAATCTATGGGGTATTTTGAGCTGAAACTTCACAGACACATTCATGGGACACC